>NW_027494653.1:0-300248 GCF_021521415.1 Bidens hawaiensis | reverse complement strand
CAATCCATTATATCAAGTTGGGGACAATTACCTGAAATGATAAAATTAAATATTAATATTAATATCGCATTATAAATATACCAATTATGGAAGATTTGAATTATGTGAACAAATGTAAACCTTACCTGAAAACGATATAATCTTACCGGAAAAACATATAAATGTTTATTAGTAAAAAATCGGTGAAAAACCAAACCAATAAATATAAAAACATTCACTATCCAATAATTAGTACAAAATTGTGTGAATAATATACTAAAATTAATGAATATGTAATTTGGAATAAAAGTAAAAGTTATGATTATGGTAAGCTATTTATTTATATGTAACAATACAATTTTGTCTTGCACAATCATCTCTATTGACCAATCTTCTCCAGGCTTGTTATTGTCTTTGAGACGCCATAGTTTCAAAATACGAACATTGAGGACACAGTCGTTGTTAAGCACATCCAATTGGTTCAACATTGTAATGCTTGTTGGTTCCATCTTCCTGGTGGTGAAAAATTAAAATAAACAAACTATTAATATTTGAACAATTATACTTTGAACCGAACAACTAAACAACAAAATGAATTATATAAGCACAAAAAAAATATATATACCTTACGAACAAACAAATTTGATTTTGCTAAATCATGTGTGATGGTGTAAGAATAATTGTGTTGGGGTCAGAGTACTTATACATAAGAAGTGCATATTTGAATTTTGAAATATGACTAAAGAAAGAAGGTATAAATGTAATTAATTAAAATCATAAAATTAGGGATTTTGAAATTGCTTAAAATATGGACGAAAATTAGAAGGTCTACATTAGGGATTTTGAAATTTAGAAATAGTTGAATATAATGTTTTAAAATTATATTATAATTACAATATAATTTAAATTAATATGTTTAAATCTGTACCATATTTTAAAATCCGTGTTTACATGATATGATGTTATATATATCATAATTGATTCAAATTTTGAAAACCCGTAATTAATGAATTAGTTCTGATATATATATATATATGTGTGTGTGTGTGTGTGTGTGTGTGTGGATCCTAAGAGAATCATTTGTAAATTGAGAACTTTGAGAACCATATACACATGTGTATAATTTCATTTAATCTCAAGTTACGTAATGTACACATATGTACATTATCATTAATTTCATTTAATCTCAAATTTAGAGGGAGAGAAATGGCAAAAAATTAGGGTTAAAATTTGAAACATCGGTTACAAAAGTTAATAATCATTTTAATTTTTGACTTATTTTATTGGTAAAATATATATGTTAAACTTATTGATAATTATCAATAATTTATTATACAATTTTAAGAAATAATGATTATCGATAATTTTTTATACAATCATCCAATATTACAATCATTATAAAAGAATGTTCTCATTATCCATAATTTATTATACAATTTTATTGACGTAAATATGTTATCTTTTAATCTCTTTAGGTTGTATTCATTATATATTTTGCCCTTATGGTCTTTAAAATGATGTTTACTAAATACGGGATAATAGAACATTCCTGTATAATATAAGATAATAATAGACAAACAGAAATATAAGATTTTTAGTTTAAGGTATACAATATATTTCATTATGTTGTATCATATTTTCAATCTCTAAATATTTTATTTAATACACAATTCAGGTAATTAATCCTATATACTAAAATAATGTTTACTAATGTAAAATTAAATAAATTACTTACGATATATGAATACATAAAAATATAAATTAATTTATAGAAATTACTAATCATTGAATAGAATTTAATAGAATTGATTGTATAGTATTTTAATTTATTTTATAATTATTTTATTCACATGAAAATTAGAGAAGTGCTAGATATATATAGAAATGTTAAGAATAAACCAATAGGAAGATGCCATGTTGAGTTAAAGTCTATTGTTTTAATAGTATAGTTAGATAATTTTGTATTTTAAATTTTTCTTCTTCTCTCTCGTATTAAATACATTTTTTTTTCTTTTTAATCATTCAAACTCTTAAAGACAAATTAGCTATTGTAGTATTCTCGGTGTTTATGTTAATTCAAACAACTGGTTTTTTAACCGGTTAAAGTATCAAACATGGTTCAAGTCAAAACAATTTATTATTAGAATGGGTTTCGATCCACGGGTTGGTTTAAAAAAGTAGCCACTTATAACATTTTTTTAATTTGCTATTTAATCAACCCATCATTTATGTTAAGTTTATCATCTTAAAAATCCACAAAAATATTAACACTATACTACATGTTTTGGTTTTTCATGCGGTAAAGACAACTTCTTACCTTTGGAATACAAATGTTCAACGTTAGCACACTGTTAATTAGACGATGAATTGACTTTGTGTATCCTTATATTTTTCATATGGTATCTATCAAACATAAAATGATACGTTACAAGAAAGTATTAGTTTCTTGACTTTTTAAATTACCTCAAAATATAAGGTTGTTAAGTCATAGGTTAGTTCTAAAAGCTGATGTTGAATTGATGTTGATTAAAATATTAACTAGAAAATTGGTCTATGTAATGAAATTAAGCTACATGTGAAAAAACAATATGATAACCATGCTATAGAAGCCGAAATCATATCCGAAAATAATATTGGAACTCACAATTTTATTTATTTATTTTTTAAATCCTACACCTTTAGATAAAAGTACTAATTTTAAAAAATGAAATTTTCACTTAATTTTTGTTTGGAATGAAGATTAACAAAAGCGAAGGTCAATCATTGTAGATTGTGGGTTTGTTTTTTAGACAATTTATTTTAACTCATGACCAATTATTTGTTGCATTATCTAGAGTTAAAATCAGAAACAACGTGGAACTACTAAGTTTTGAAAAAACAAGTAAATTTACATATAAAACTACACATATTGTGTATCAATAAATATTTAGAGATTTATAAATATTCTATATCCATATTATATAGTGTGTAATTGATTATACCATATAATATATCTTTATATCTGTTGAATATATTTTTTTGTATGTCACATTATGTTATTATTTAAATAAATTTATTTATTTTAATCCGTGTGTTACACAGGTAGCTAAACTAGTTAAAAAATACGTATATAAACATTGATAATATCATATACACCTATACAAAATTAAAAAATACCATATATGCCCAGCACATTTAAAACACCATATTAAAAATTAAATGACATTTTTGCCGTTGCTTTTAAAAACATTTAAATATTTTAAATATGAAAACGTATATTAAAAAATTAAATTAAATTTTCTTAATTTGCACAATTGGTGATGGCTGGAAGATGGGAAATCTTAAACGAATCAACTCTGAGAACCCTCAAATATGAAACCGCAATATCTGTTGGCCACTGCCTTTTTGTCCAGAATTCTTCCTCTGCCAACGCTCTCCCTATTTCTAACCGTTTTGTTGAGGGTTGTCGGATGTGGAAACAAATGGTCGTCGAAGTTGGTGGCGGGGCGATTGCAAGCTAATTGTCGGGTGTTAACCTGCACGGAACAGGTTGCGTGGTATGGTTGATTGCACCGGACTTACAGGGAGGAGATTAGATGACTATTTTTCAATTCACGAATTTTAGTTTTTAATTTACTCAAATCAAATAAAAAAAAATAGTATATAAACTAATCATTTCATCACGTGTTACGCCAGAGAGTTATGCTTTTAAGGCGGTACAACGACTGTCAAGTGACAGCCGACGGTATGATTTCCCGGGGGAGCACCCAAGCCTAACTCCGAAAGCTAGCGTAAGCCCGGTTAAGATAACATAGTCAGGCCAGAGTGAGGCAACGAGACTCTCCAAATTTGAGGAGTGCGGTAGCCTAACTACAAGAATGTCGTTGTTCTAATTAAAAAAGAGAGAGAAAGAACTTCGGTTTTAGTCTCTATGGTTTCTTAAAATTATCGGTTTTGGTCCAATAGTTTATTCTTGGCTTTTATGGTACAATAATTTCAATTAACTATCAATTCATTTTAGGCTAATCCATTAACGTCATCCACCAAACGTTAGTTAGTACAACTTTGAGAGACTTTTTTTTATATTTTTCACAAAATTTTAATTCATATATCCTTTTTTTCAACTAAATATAAGTTTTATACTTTTTGTTATTTTCTACCTATTATGGTTTAATATATTTGTTTATATACAAATATATACTTTTTTATTTAACAAATTATTTAGGTTCCATTTAATTTCTACACTTTTAATATTATCCGCAAATGATTTACAAAAATTAACTTTTTTAGGTTTATTACTGGGGTAAAAAAAGCATATATTTATTTTATATTGTTTTTTTCTTTTTATTTGACAGGAGAGGTTTTTGAAAAATTTGTTTATTAATTTTAATTCTTGATTTGTACATTTTTTTCAAACCACTAAATTTTCGTACTCTATAGAGTTTGAAACAATTATTTCACATCTTAATCACCTTAGCAGCCCATCAAAATAGAAATGACTTTTTTGTTTGTATTTAATAATGGTGCATAATTAACAGAATTTAGATTAGTTTTTATGAAAATTGTTTATCTTTTATTTACACTTAACTAGCTAAATGACATTGATTAATTCAAGGGTTTTACTAAATGCGCTATAGTGCTATACTCTATTTTACATTTAAAGTTTACAAAAACTAAATTAAGTTAATCATGTACCATTACTAAATTAGTAATGCACATCAATAATTAAAATTAAAGTTGGTTTTTAAAAACCCTCCGTCAATCGAAAAGTAAGAAAAACAATATAAAATAAACATATGTTACTTTTTCCATCGAGAAATAAAAGCAGAAACATCGATTTTTCTAAGTCATTCATAATTAGTTAAAGTCTATAATTAAAATTGTACTTAAAATAAAACTAAATACAATTTTTTTTAAAATCGACATACTAGGATAGCTATGAAATTAAAAAACAATTAAAGTATTTAAATGTAAATAAATTAATATACACTTGCATAAAGGCGTTAGTTTTGAATAAAATATAATTTTTAAAAAAATAAAAAGTGTATAGATGTTTATATATAAACAAATATAAGAAACCATAATACTAAAAAAAATAAAAAAAAAGTATAAAACTTATATTGAGTAGAAACCCAAAAGTTCTTATGATTAAAAGTTTGTAAAAAGTACAGTATAGCCCCTAAAAGTTGTATTAACTAACGGTTGGTGGATGAAGTTAACGGGCTGGACTAAAACTGATAGTTAATTGAAACTAGTCATAAAAGCCTAAAATAAACTATTGGACCAAAATTGATAATTTTTAAAAACCACAGGGACCAAAATCAAAGTTCTCTATTAAAAAATATATAAACTAATCATCTATATACTATATATAAAGCAAATTTAAGAGACCTCTTAAAATTTAAGAGGTACAACCTTGATTGCTTTAGATACAATCCACAATTCATAAAATTTTGAGATCTTAAGGGCAATGTGGTTGTTTGGTTACAAATATGGCCATTCAACTTAAATAAGTTTTGTGAATTCGAGAAATAGTTACATATTATCGTTTATTTTAAATCAACTATCCACATGAAATTTAAAAGACCGTAACTTTTTTACATGTTAATATTTTTTTAAAAACATTACACCATAAAAACGAGTATTTTAATTAATTTGAGTGTGGTGTTGTTGCAGTTAAAGCTAGCATGTTATGTGATAGCTCGTTAGGATTGAAAACAGGTTGGATCATGCAGGTTCGGTTAAGGTCATGGGGGGACGAAATGGGTCGATACAGAAAGTGATTCATTTGGTTCGGGTCGGATCCGGATGGTTCAGATAATAGATTTGTTAGAATAGGTTTCTGGTTAGAATGGTGTCGGGTCAGAACGGATTTCGGGTTAAAACGAGTTTATTTTAAAGCTTTTTTTTTCTTAAATTATTTGTACATTTTAGTCTTGCTTCTTGATTTATACAATCGATTACGCATGTCAAATACTACGTAACACGCATAACACAACCTTGGAAAGCACTCAACTTAGCGTCCCATACGAGAAATCAGCGTGAATTACGCGTGCTGTGTTGGTTAGATATATTTATGCATGTCGCGTGCATTACGATGCCGTTACACGTGTTGAATCGTCAGTTTCACACGTTGGGCTTTGTAAGTGTTAAGCATCTGAGTTTGGGTTATGTACCGCACTCAATGTAGCGTTATGGTGCGTACCGACACCGGATTACACACTAACACACATATCAGCATTGGTTAAGCGTCCAACGTCATGTTACACACATACCATAGCGAGAAGGCTACATGTTCGATGCAGATTTTACGCACATATCCCGCCGCATTGCGCGGACACCTGGCTAGTCAAATTTAATATCCAAGGGTGGAAGTGTCATTAAATAAAACTTTAACTAAAATTAGGTATACATGATATATTGATTTTTGGTTGGTTATATATGATATTTTGAAAGTTTATAGGGATAGATATTAAATAAATTATTTTTTATAAAGTAGTATAAAACTTTTTAAACTTAAATCTTAAAGTTATTTAAAAACTTAAATTTTAAATTGGTTTGGGAAGTAATTAATTTAGATGACATGATTCCAAATGTATTTTAACAATTATTTTAAGAAGTCAATATTATAATCCCTAGTTCCTACGGAGAGATTAAAGAATTGGTAAGCAGTCATAGAGTTTCATCTATATATTCATAAGCCATCCACGCACACGGCTAACATCATCAAATAAATAATTTATTTTTCATGGTTGACAAATTGGATCCGAGTTTTCTAATAATTAAAGGTGTTCTTGTATATGAATGGGCGTTGTGTGGCTTGTAAATATGTTCTCTTTGCCACCACTGTTTTTTTTATTGGAAAATCCGTGAACAGATTTAAAAATCTCTTATACCACATGTAGTGGAACAGATTGAGAGGTAGAAGTCAGAAGTAGTTGAGATTGGGTTTGGCAAACCCCAACCCCCCCTCCCCCGAGAAGTGACCGAGAAGAGGAGCAACCAAGAAATATTTATCGGCCAAAATAGTGGGGCCACTTGTTTTTTATTATTTTTCTAATTCATATAATTACTAAAATTGTGACATCTCCCCCCCTCTCAATCTCTCCCCCACCACTACATCCCTAAAATACAATTCATTTTCTTGCTGACTGGGCGTCACGTGACACGCTTCTCCTCCATTCTCCCCTACCACTAACATGGTCAGATAGATAAACAAGTGGTGCCAACGATTAAACAATCCTCGGTGCCAAGAAACATCTCATGACGGGTAAATTTCATGTTAGTATGTTATCATCACAAGTTATGGTTATCTAAAAAGCTTAGTATATGAAGTTTTTATAACCGTATAAAAGCAAACAAGATAATATAACCAGATAAATGTTTTGACTATGATTAACTTCCTAGCTAGTAAATATGTTCGCACCATACATTAACTTCAAAATTTATCAAATGGATGTGAAAACTGCTTTCTTATATGGAAAGGTGAAGGAAGAGATCTACGTCAAGTAGGCTCTAGGTTTTGAGGACCCTGGTCGTCCAGTTCAACAAGTGATGATATGTGTAGAGAGTTCCCAATGGTAATGCAGAGTCGATTTGAAATGAATTTATTGTTCTTGGGCCAGCAAGTTGAACAAAAGAAAGATGGGATTATGATGCGTCAACAGAAATATTGTAAGGCCCCGAACCTGGTGCCATACCTTAGCATTGGTATACTCATAAACACAGTTCTATATATCAGAGTGAATTAAAATTTTTCACGGAATAAATAAAACAACAATCATTCATACATAAATTTTAAAACTTAAACATGTCTTTTAAGTTCAAACATCACGAATCATATAACTTCAATTCTTTAGATGCAAGATTCTTTATTTTTCAACCATGCGTGCTCCTTAAGCCAGCTCTCTCATTCTATTTGCCTGCATGCATACTAAAATTCAGCTACGCTGAGTGAGTTCTAGTTGATCAGGCAACATACATTACATTCACATACTTACATATATACGTATACGAAGATACATATTACTTAACCAGTTTATCTTTCTTTCGTACATACTTGCATACATTCATTTTTTCTTTCATACTTCTCAATGCATACATAGCTATCCATACGTTTTAAAGAGCATTTTGCCCTCTAACCTTCACAGATATTAGTAGGGTCTGCAACCATGTAACATTCGTAGATATTATTAGAGACTTCAGCCCTGTAACCTTCGCATATATTATTAGGGTCTGCAACCCTTTAACCTTCGCATATATTATTAGGGTCTGCAGCCCCCTAACCTTTGCAAATATTATCAGGGTCTGCACCCATTTAACCTTCGCAAATATTATTAGGGTCTGCACTCATTTAACCTTCGCAAATATTATTAGGGTATGTAACCCTTTATCCATACAACCATACAACCATACATACCGTACATTCTTTTAGTCACACACACACACACACACACACACACACACATCTACGTACATACTCTTAGCTCTTCCTATATCATTCATAAACATTCATATAACATACACTTACCACTTAAGGTAAGTGTATTAACTAAACACAAATGAGTATGCACACAACTCCGAAAAACATTACAGAGAAAAAGGGCTAAAAAATCACTTGTTTCCTGTTCCTTTATGAGTTTATGGTCACTCATCTTCTCAGATGGGCATGACTAACTGTGTATCAATTAACAAGCATCACTCAACTAGTCCTAATTATATCATATTTCTAGGTTAATGAAACCCCAAGCTCATGGGGGCCCGGGGGCAGCGCCCCTGACAACGGGGTTCTAGGGGTGGCAACCCCTAGCGAGGTCCAAGGGACACAGCCCCTTGCAGTGGTTAAACTGAAATTCAAACCCCCCGTATATGTTTCCAATGTGTAAGTCTACATATGTGCCGCATATGTTGTATAACATATGCTTCCTATGCATAATTTCTTTCACCTAGGCCGGATATCACTTCCTCTTATCCGCCGAATACAACTCCCACACATACGCCGTATATGGTCTTCCATATCAGCCGTATATGGCTTCGCCCGCCGAATACGGTAGTATTCATATACGCTAGATATGGTGGTGCCATATAATCAGGATACGATTGCACCCATATACGCCGTATATGGTTGTGCCATATTCGCTGAAAAATGGCGTATACGCCCCTTAAGTGCAGGTTTGGTCATCTTCTTCGCGTTTTTAGGTTTTTTTTTGCGATTCCGGTACCGTCAGATGCCGCGTTTGGCCGGAAAATGTTCTTTTTTGACCCATGAAGCTTTGGGTGGTCCAGATCCATGCTATGGTAACCCTTTAGCTCGTTTTTATCCAACGAACACCCGATTTTCATTAGATCTAGATCCGAACAGCTAAAACGGTATCCCGGAGCTGCGGTGTCGGGTTTCATTGGATTACCTTTCTACGGTCTTGATTTGTGCTCTTGACATTGTAGAGAGCGTTTGGTCTTAAGTGTGTGTTTTTGAGTGTGTGGGCTATCGTGAAAAATGGATGGAAAATGAAAGAGATGTAGGGTATGTTTGGTTGAAAGGAATGAAATGAAGGGGGAATGGAATGGGAGAAGGAATGGAATGGACAAAGGAATGAAATGGATCATTACCATTCCTTTGTTTTGTTTGGTTAACATATGAGAATGAAATGAATAATTACTTTATGTTGTTTGGTATCCGAAAAAATTTATAGGAATAAAATAGAAATAATAAAAATATTCCTATCCCAAAATATATATAATTTTACAAAAAAAAAAAAAATGAAATGGCGACAGTGGTGGTAGCTCTGGAGATGAAAATGGTGGTGGCGGTGGCGACGGTGGTGGTGGCGGCGGTCAGGCGTCGGGGGTGGTGGTTGTGGTGGTGGTGGTGGTCAAGCGATGGTAGCATTAGTAGTAATGGCGGTGGTAGGGGTGGTGATGACGGTGGTGGTGGCCAGGTAGTGATAGTGGTGGTGGCGGTTATGGTCGGGTGGCGACGGTGACAATGGTTGTTGTGGTTATGTCAACGATGGTGGCGGTGGTAGCTTCGGTGGTAAGGTGGTGGTGGTGGTGGAGGTGGTGATGGCGACGGTGGTGGTCAGGTGGTGGTGGCGGCGATGGAGGTGGTGGTGACGGTGGCGGTGGTGGTGGTAAGATGATGGTGGTGGCTATGGTAGTGGTGGTGGTGGTGGTTATTGTTAGATGATGATGTTGAGAAAGTAGGTTGAAGGAGGAATGGAATGAAAAAAAAGAAGGGGGTGGGAAAGAATGGTTTTGATGGAATGGGATTCCATATGTAATGGATGATTACATTCCATTATGCAACCAAACACCTCTTATTTCATTCTCACGTAATGAATCATTCCATTCCGCCTGTCATTAATGCATAACAAACGCTACTGTAGGGTTTTAAGAATTTATATACCCTAGGCCCATGGACCTTAGGCCCATAATCTCACTAAGTCCATGATTTATTCTAAGTCCGTCTTTTTAAACTTACTATCATTTATTTATCATTTTATTATTATTTTTAAATACGCCGGATGTTACATATATGTTCGTGAGATTGTTCAAAATTTTGAATTCAAAGATGCTACTTCTTTTGCCACTCCCATTGCTACAAGACCGGTGTTAGCTCCAGATTATTTCAGAAAGTCAACTGATCAACACCTTTATAGGTCTACGATTGGCTCCATAATGTATCTAACTACAAGTAGTCTAGGCATCATGTTCCCTGTTTTTTAGTGTACCAGATATCAATCAGATCTGAAAGATTCTAATTTAACTATTGTCAAGCGTATCTTTCGGTATCTCAAGGGAAATCCTCGTTTGGGTCTTTGGTATCCAAAAGATTCTCCTTTGGTACTGCATGCTTACACCGACAGTGATTGCGTGGGCTGCAACCTTGATAGAAAGTCAATTATAGGAGGATGCCAATTCTTAGGTGACCGCTTGATCTTTTGTTAATGCAAGAAGCAAGTCACAATATTCACCTCCAATACTGAAGTATAATATATTGCCGCCGCCGACTGTTGTTCTCAAGTGATATGGATCCAACATCAGATGTTGGATTATGGTTTGAATTTTTTTAACACCCCAATCAAGTGTGATAAGGATTCATCGGTTTGCATTGTTAAATATCTGGTCCAACATTCAAATACAAAACATACTAACATCCGAATGCATTTCTTTCATATGTTATGTCACAAATTTAGAGGGAGTAAATAAGTTACTTTAACTCACCATAAAGATTTTAAGAAAAACAAAAACGGGCATTTATCTCACCAAAAAGATTTTATATTTTTATTTTAATAAAATTATAAAATGTTTCATAAATAAGGTTCTCCCATTTGGAGGGATCTAGTAGGTTCTCCTGTTTAGAGGGAGTTTGCCAAATTATCAATTTTGAGAAATTGATATGAACTTTTGAGAAATTGATCAAAATCCAATAAGATCAATGCCAATAGGCTTGACAAATGAGTAAGTGTCAATGTGATATAACTTAAATTATCCATGTACTCGAAAAACGTAATTTATTAGAGAATAATAAATTTACTTACAAGTTAAATGGTTAAAACAATGTATTTTTTAATGTTGAATGGTGGAAAACCATGAGTCACAGAATTTAATTATAGTGTATTAATATTGTCCACTAGTTTTTAACTACATGAAAATTACTAAAATACAATTTTACTTAGTTTGTAGATGTATTATTATGTAAATATTGATCATCATCTAAGACCCATCACATGGATGTGGAGCATGATGGTAACTTCTTACCTTGATTCAAGTATAAATCGGATCGGTGAAAATGGGAAAGTTGCATGAAAGTTTATATTCAAGAGTTATTGGACTTATGTACGAAGTCCCTACTGGTCGATTGCAACTTCTTTACTAAAGATTGTAGCTATATTGTGCTAACATCTTTGATCTGCAGTAGCAACTTAGTTTAGTGGTAACATGTGATCATAGTAGCAAGTGAGACGTGGTAATGTCTTAAAATTTAACTGATTATTAGAACTTTGGAAGCTACTGTGTTGATACTGAGTAGAGTTCCTTATAAGGATGTAATTGCATCGGGTTACACCTGATGGTTGGTTAATTTGTATACGTTTTAGTTCGTTTATTATGTAGTTTTAATCGTTTATTTTAGGAACTTCGATACTTCATACATGTATTATTGGATTTCAGGTCACATGCGTTAAAGTACTGAATTTGGACCTGTTGTGACATGGAATGAAGACCCGGGACATCCAGCACGTGAAACGAAAAACAATAATAATGTTTTGCTGGTGAAAAGTCCCACCGCGATACGCGATGGGCTTGGCTGAAGGCCCATCTCGTATCGCGATGGGTTTAAAATGATACGCTGACTTTCTGGTCCATCGCGATACACGATGGACCAGCGAAGACCCCATCGCGTATCGCGATTGGGGGGGGGGTGCAGACGGGAAAACTAGGTCTTAATCATATTATGCATAAAAAAGAACCCTAACTCCGTTTTTATCAACAAGAGGCGATTTCCAGCAGTCCAAGGAGGCTATTTCACCATTGTAGCTCGTGCCAAGACCTTACACATGATCCATATCATCCATATTGAAGATTTAATGATGTCAAGGCTCGGCTAATCTCCTAGAATCGCACCCGGGATGTATAGTTTGTAATCTTTACAGTTTTTTCATGTGACTAAGAACATTATTGTATGATTATTGATGATTAATATATGATTATTGATGTTTGGTATTTCTGTGTGTTGAATCGGTTTAGGTTTACGTTAGTCTAAACGATTTGTTACCAGTTGCTAGATAATTGATCATATGACTGTTTGGTTAGGTTTAATATGATAAAACATACGATTGCCCTTAACTGAGTCACATGGCAAGGACTGTTTGATAACAAGTGCCGTGTGTAAAGTGATTGTTGATGTCTAAGGTTTTGTCTGATTGAGCAGTCTGTAGTTAATTGTTAATAATTAATCTGTTAGGTTGCATGAGATAACTGTAGGTTGCTTACTTGAATTCCCGGGTGTGGTTTGCTTTGTTAATTTCTTGAAACTCGTTTACTTGCTTGTTGCTTAATTCTCTAAATTCACTTTAATTGCTTGTGTGATCAGCACTAAAAACCGGTTACTTCATAATATTAAATCTGTACACGAATCACATTGACCACATACTCCTGGTGGATACGATACCTTACTTATCCTATCTAGGTAGTTTAATTAGGTTTTTGATTGATTCAAACAACGGTCATCAAAATGGTGCTGCTGACGTGGAGTTAGTGCACTTAGTGTTTTTTTTGTGTTATTTGGTTTTTGTGCTTATTTTAATTTTATTTTTAGCTTTTAATTTTCAGTTTTTAGTTTAAATTTTATTTTTCTGTATTTTACGCGGGTTGTGTTAGTTGTGTAGATTACAGGTTTATGCGCACCCGTCATTCGGCCGACAGTCACCGTTAATTTTCGAGCCCGAAATCGAGAGGTTAGCTCGGCAGAACCTAGTTCAAAACAGATATTCAGAGATGGAAGACCAGAACTTGAACCAAAACGAAAACCAAAACCAAAACCAAGACCCACTTCCACAAAATAACGCGTTTCACCCAGATAACATACCTCCACCACCAAATTTCAATAACCAAAACAAAC
Organism: Bidens hawaiensis; assembly: GCF_021521415.1. Lineage (NCBI taxonomy): Eukaryota > Viridiplantae > Streptophyta > Magnoliopsida > Asterales > Asteraceae > Bidens > Bidens hawaiensis. Next base: position 286,669 of record NW_027494653.1, on the reverse strand, counting down.
AAAATAACCAAAACGCCCAAAATAACTCAACTCGTGCTTCCAGAACCCGATATCGAAACTGAAACCTAAACCAAAACCTAAACTTAAACTTTGACCAAGCTGGACCATCAGTTCCAAATAATAACCCCAACCGCAGAGTTCGGATAAATATCGATGATGTTCAACCGAGTATTCCGACAGAAAATGAAGAAGACGGGGAAATAACAATGATGGGAAAGAGGGTTTTGAGATTGAGAACGAGGTAGATCGGTGGGTTAGAAGGAATCGGGCAGTTGAGCCCGAGAATGAGGTTGTTGAGCAAGAGAATGAGGGGGATAATAATTATGAAGATGAGGTGGAAGAGCCAGTTAACCGAAGACGGGCTGAAGCGGTTAACATAAACGGAAGGGGTCGAGACAGGGTGAATCGGGCGGAACGGCCCGAAAGAGTTCGTGGTATTCAGGTTAACCGGGGCGGTTTGGCGAACCCGGAGGGGTTAAGGAGAAATTATATGGCTCCGGTTCAGGGTGTCAACAGTCGGTTCAGACCGGCTATCTCAGATGGGGCATCCCCGTTGGTCCCACAGGAACGAGTGTCAGGACAACAAACTTTTAAGTCCCGGCCATTACATTAACATTGTTCCTTATTTCCACAGGATGGCTTCAGAGGACCCGTATTCTCACTTGATCGTTTTTTCGGCTATTTGCGGGTCCATTGGTGATGGTACGTTTGATCAGGATGAAGTCCGGTTGCGATTATTCCAGTTTTCCCTAAAAGACAAAGCAAAACTCTGGTTTAATTCGCTGCCGATGCACCGTATCAGAAATTCTGCCGAAATGCAGCAGGTGTTTCTGAACGAGTTTTATTCACAGTCATAACAAGCGATGCCCGGTCGGAAGTTCGTAACTTTTCACAATTATCGGGCAAATTATTCCATGAAGCCTTTACCAGGTATAAAGATATGATCAGAAAATGCCCACATCACCAAATCGAATTGTGGGAACTGGTAAAGTGCTTTGTTGATGGTTTGACATACGAGGACCGAAAGCATCTTAAGGCCTCGTGTAATGGACAGTTGTTGAATAAGCCTGAGGAAGATTATTGGGTTTTTTGAGAGTTTATGTGTGAAGATTCCAAGGCAGAAGCAGCAGCTGAGAGACGAAAACGGGGTACTTCCTCCAGGTCACTTAAGTCAGTCACGAGTGAATCTGATAGAATTGCTGAGTTAGAGCGTGAGCTGGCTGGGTTAAAAAAAGGTAATAAGAAAGAAGTCAGAAAGTCAGTGTCAAGTTCCCGGTTTTTGAAGATTGTGGTGAACTCGGGCATAAGGCAGAAAATTTCCCCGAGTTTTATGATGACAAGGAGGATGACACCGAGGAGGTTAACTATGCTTACAGGGATTCCAAAGGCCAAGGGTTCAATTCGAACACATATCACCTGGGCCTGAGGAACCACCCGAACTTTCGATACGGGAACGCGTCTTCTCCGTTGAACCCGAACTTTCAGGGATCAAGCCAGAACAGATCGCAGGGTAATTACCGCCAGAGCGATTATCAGCAGGGTTCGTATAACCAGAATCGGGGATATAACAGAGACGGTAACCGAGGTAGTAACTCTTCGGGTAATCAGTACTAGCAGAAAGGGTCTTCGGGTAATTCGGATGAGTCGGTGCACTCAAAGTTGGATGCGTTGTTGAATGTCATGACTGATCATAAAACCAAAACGAAGCAACAGTTAGAGTTACGGAAGTCGTCAGAGGCAATGATGAAGCAGATCGCTCAGTTCGTTGCAGACATGAGAAAATTACAGAAGAACGCGGGCCAACTCCCAAGTGACACCACAGTCAACCCGAACCACTACAGCTCAAGTTCGAAGAAGCACGTCAACCAGGTAAGTATTTTACGTAGTGGTAAGAAATATTATAATAAGGTTGGGGTTCCACCACCATTGGTTGATGGGGTGGTGGAAGAGATTGATGAAAATCTCGTCAGTGATGACGAGCCGGAATCGATTAAATTAAACGAATATAACAAAAGTGAAATTAAAAATAACAAATCGGTTCCTAAGGATGACACCAACAGCTCTAAGGATAAGGAAAAGGTGAAAACCGTTCCTTATCCCGATGCTATCTTGGCGCCATCGAAGGCGAAGATGGCATCAAAAAGAGGCCCGCAACAAGAGGAAATGTGGGAAACGTTTAAACAAGTAAACATTAATATTCCTCTTTTATATGCCATAAAACAAATTCCCGCATATGCTAAGTACTTGAAAGAATTGTGCACACAGAAATGGAGTCATAAGATTCCTAAACAGATTGATTTTACTGATAATGTAAGTGCAATTCTTTCGGGTGCTATTCCGCCCAAGCTACAAGATCCGGGAACGCCCATTATACCCATTCAAGTGGTTGATTTTAAAATGACATGGGCGCTTCTAGATCTTGGAGCTAGCATCAGTATTCTCCCGGGCAGTTTATACGACCACTATGACATTGGCCCGCTTCGTGCGGCTGCCATCACAGTTGTCTTGGCTGACCAGACACCGAACTCAGTCACCCCAGTCACTCTTCAGTTTTAAGGTAAATGGCTATCCCGTATAACCACTACTGGTTAACAGGACCAAAACACATATGAGAGTATGTGTCCCTCCAACTTGGAATTACCGACATAATTTTAAGTGAAAGAGTTCAAAACACAAAAACACATCACAATCGCCCAAGATTTTTTCAGTCTTTAGATAAGTGGCTATCCTGTGAACCTACAAGTAGATCAACGGACCAAACATATACATGTATATGTTCTTCAAACTTGAGCAACCGACATAATTTTAAGCAAGAGTGAATCTTGAAAAACGTAATCAAAACTTTTATTATTTTTAGTTTTTTTTAAATAATAAACACACACACTCTTTTTGATTTTTTATTTTTCCCCCCCTAAATTTGTGCAAGATGAATAATATGTACAAGTTTATTCTCAAAAAAGACTCAATCCTCGAAATGAAGCATTTTAAGAAAACTCACAAGCACAATAAATTTAGTTGTTCTGACCGGTTTTGTAAATAAGTCCGCCACATTGTTGTCAGTGTGAACTTGTTCAAGATGAATCAATTTTCGATCGAAACAGTCACAAATAAAATGAATTTTAATATTGATGTGCTTAGTTTTGGAGTGTCAAACCGGATTCTTAACAATTGCAATGGCAGCATCATTATCACAGAAAATAGGAGTATCAAGAAATTCCAAACCGTAATCCAGCAGTTGGTTTTGCATCTGGACAACCTGTGAGCAGCAAGCTAATGCAGCAACCTATTCAGCCTCGGCAGTTGACGTGGATACCGTTTGTTGTTTCTTGGATTGCCAAGAGATGAGACGATCTCCCAAATACTGGCAGCCGGCAGACGTGGATTTCCTATCAATGTCATATCCACCATAATTGCTATCAGCAAATGCATATAAATCAAAATCTGAGTTCTTGGGATACCAAAGACCTAACTTCGGTTGAACCTTCAAATATCTAAAAATACGTTTGACAATAGTTAAATGAGAGAGTTTAGGATTAGCCTGGAAGCGGGCACACTGTCACATATAAAACATGATGTGAGGACGGCTGGCGGTGAGGTACATTAGGGACCCAATCATCGATCGATAGTAAGTTTGATCTACGGGACTCCCTTCCGGATCAGAGGACAGTAGAGGTCTTTCCGCCATAGGAGTGGTAGCACTTTTTGAGTCTTGAAATTCACACTTTGCGAGCATATCCTCAACATACTTCCCTTGATGCAGCAAGATCCCTGTTGAACTTTGACAAACCTGCAACCCCAAAAACGTTGTCATCTCTCCCAACGAACTCATCTCAAATCTTTTCTTCATTACTGTTTCAAATTCTGCACACAACTCAGCACTGGTGGACCAAATATGATGTCATCTACATTGATCTGGACTAGAATCAAATCTTTTCCGACAGTTTTGAGAAAAAGAGTTTGATCAATGGTTCCTCGCTTGTGACCATGATTCACAAGATGTGCTGTCAACGTAGCATACCACGCCCGAGGAGCCTGATGAAGCCCATACAATGCCTTGTCTAACTTGTAGACGTGATTTGGTTTCTTGAAATCAACGAAACCCGGTGGCTGAACCCCGTAGATCTCTTCTTTGACTTCGCCGTACAAAAACGCGGTCTTAACATCCATCTGATATACCGTAAACCCCATGAATGATGCATAGGCCATAAAATTTCTGATGGCCTGAAGTCTAGCCACGGGAGCATAGACCTCAGTGTAATCTAACCCTTCAACTTGACGAAAACCACGAACTACCAACCGTGCCTTGTTTCGAGCAATAACCCCGGTGTCATCTTTCTTGTTTCGGAAGACCCATCTCGTATCAAGTGCTTTCTTTCCTTCCGGTAATTCAACCAATCTCCAAACTTTCAACTTATCAAACTGATGCAATTTTTCATGCATAGCATCTACCCAACTTGGTTCCTAAAGGGCCATTTCTACCGTCTTTGGCTCAATTTGAGAGATGAAACAGGAAAACAAGCAGCTGTTTATATGTCCTGTCTGACTTTTGGTGGACACGCCCGTTTCAAGAGGACCTATGACATTCTCAATTGGATGATTTTTCTGAATCCTTGATGGAACTAATTGATCGGTAACATCATTGGTAGAGTGCAAGTTTGACAAATTTACATCAATATCAGCAAGAGGGTTCTTCCATCCAGAGGATGTTGTACTATGTGAGTACGAGGTGCTGGCGACATATTCAATTGGTATAGCATCGGGAAATAGTGTGTTCCCAAAAATCTGACGAATAGGACTCTCCCCCTCAACTGTTGTAGCATCTTAAGATGAGTTTTGCGAGTATTCAGTTTCTGGAACTTCTTTAGGCTCAGTGACGCACGTGGGTGTGTCGTCATTAAGTGGTTCTGTGACATCGTCATCCAGAAGTGGAGAGATGTGAGATACTGCATGTGGGTCATCTTTCTCTGCATCCACTGTAGCACCACCTAAAGGTTCTGTGTTGATGACCGGAAACACATTGAACGGTTTAAAGAGTTCATTGTAATCGAATAACCAGTCCGGACCAACACGAGCATCAGTCTCGTTTTCTTCCAACCAACGAACATCATAGGACTCTAGAATTTGCTTGGTTGACTTATTGTAGACCCTGTAGGCGGTATGGCCCGCATAACTAACAAAGTAACAATCATCAGCTTTGGCCTCGAATTTCAGAGTAGACTCGAGATTCAGTAGAGTGCACGGACAACCAATTCTCTGAAATGTGCAACAGTAGGCTTATGACCATAGACAATCTCATATGGATTTTTCATTTGTGATTTGTTGATTATCACCCGATTCTGAACATAAAAGGCCGTATTAATAGCTTCTACCCAGAAGAACAATGGCATCTTAGAATCACACAACATAGTCCTTGTCGCTTCGATAATGGTTCTGTTTCTCCTTTTAGCCACACCATTCTGTTGTGGTGTCCGTCCTGAATTGTACTGACGGAGAACCCTGTAGGTTCCCAGCCGGATCTACACGAGATATCACGTACTACGCAGGTGCGGAATCCCTACGTAAGACGTTACGAGTATAGAAAACAATACGATTAACACACGATACGATAATCAAACACGTTGTATACCAACCTTAAACACGTGATACGAAGATCACTTGATTACAGACTCTCTCTCTCGAATACACAAACTCGTAATCTATTAACTGATTGATATGGAATAAGCCGTAAACAAAACCTTATATAGACACGACAACTTCGCCTGGCATGCTCAGGCGAAGTTGTCACTAACTTCGCTTGTCTAACAAGTTCGCCCATATCAGCGAACTTGTTAGCAACTTCGCTTATACAAAACATAAAACATTACAAACACGATTACAGACACTAGACACTGAACTGCTGACATCATGCACCAACAGACTCCCCCTTGGCAGTAGCTTCATCTCTTTAGCTTCAAACACGTGTCTTGTAATCTTCAATCTTCTATCTTCAAGCATGCACTCTTTCTCTAACACAAACCGAGACAACTCGTTGATATTTCCTCGCTTCGTCTTTCCAAGCAGGAATATAAAATATTTTCTTCTCATTGAGCACCTGCAGATCATCTTGCGATAAGTTTACCAAATGCATCGGATCGTAAACTCTTAGCACCTCTTGTTCATCCTCGTCTTCCATCACTGCCTCAGCTGTCTCGCAATCTACAAACCACCACTTTAGGTCTTTAAGCACATCCTTGGGCATTAGTTTCATCGGTACTTCTTTAAGGCACCGGATCGGTTTATACTTCATAATCATCCAAGGTTTTCCATCAGCTCTCAAACCTCTATCCTTGTCTTTAACAAGTTTTCCCTTTTGTGGCTTCAACAGCTCAAATTTCTTCTCTTTTATACTTTCTTTCCATACAATTTTCCCAATGACTCTAGCCATATTATCGTCACTTCTGTTTATCAATCCCAATCGGGCTAAGTCTTTCACTTCACATTCCGGCAGTGTATTCAACGATCTTAACAGTCTTTTAAAATACTGAACACCGTCATACCTTTTAATCACGAAGAGCCTCAACTGCTCATCATAGATCCAGCAAATAATCCCTTTCTTTGCTTCAGCATAGCCTTTAATGTTGTAAGTCTTCTTAAACATTGTAGGGACCGCCGGTTTCTTCGTTTTGACGAACCACTGAGCATAGCTTTCCTTCCATCTAGGCTGCTCTTCCCATTCAGACTCATCGCTTCCAATCTGTTCACTCAAATCTGCTTTCTCAACATCTGGAATGTCATGCTCAATATTTTCCTCAACTATCTCTCCCTCTTCTATCTCTGTATCAATCACAATATCTCCACCAATCTTTTCTATCACATCACTTGGCAATACATCATCATCACCAACCAAGCTATCATCCATCTCCTCTACGTCCACTACCACCACATCATCACCACCAGCTGCAGTTGTCGACTCCCCCTGAGTTGTGGAAGTTCCAAGAGCTTGAGTAGTTCTTGGTAGCTCACCACCTGCATCTTTCGACGCATTGGGATCACCGTCTCTATCATTCCTTCTCTTGGTCCTCAATCATCGCCTTTACAGCTCGTCTCCCCCTGAGATGCCAAGAACTCCTTCAGAGCATCTATGATCTTTCCATGTTCTACCAGCAGGGACGACTGCATCTGATTCTCTGCAACTAGGCGTTGAATAGCCTGGTTCTGGATAAGATTCACCCTTGATTGTTCTGCCACGACCCGTTCAATTGCTGCTATTCGTTCTGAGTCTGAGAGGGTTGCATCGAAATCGAACCTCATATGTGATATGTCTTGAGTGTACTGAGGAGGGATTTTCGATGTCACCGGGACCTCAGAAGTAGAAATAGACGTAACCGCAGGTGGCATCGTCATTGATAACCCTGCAGTGGCCACAACAGTCGACTCGATAAAGCGTGCCACGACCTCCGATGGAGTAACAGTCTGAGGCGGCAACGAAACTATTTCCGGAGCCGAAAGTTGGAAAGTAGTGGGTGGGAGGCCAAAAGTTGACGAGGTAGCCACCACGGGAACACCCGTAGCGCTTGGCCTTGTAACCTGTAGTGATGAGGGAACCATTGTCATACCGGATAGTGCTGGTGGAGTGAAACGTACCACCCTAGAGCTCTCACCGGCTCCTGATCCTGCACCTATCCGTTCCCTTCTTGACCTCCGGATCAGTTGTTGTACCTCTTCCTCATAGTCTGACTCGTCATCATCATCTGTTCTCTTTCTTTTCCCATGTAGTCTTTCTCTAGTCACCATAATCCTTCTCGCCTCTGCCACTTCATCATCAGAATCAGAACTAGCCACCGTAGCAGCTGTTCTAGTAACATTCACAGTCGACACTTGGGCTACCGAGACCTGTACATTTTCCTCTGGATCCACCCGATCCATATCAAAGAAGCCTTGACCACCAAATTCTGCATCAAGGTCCACATTCTCCTCCGGTGACACAACAGGAGCAGCAGGTATAGCTTGAGGTGCTCCTGCCTGTTGTGGTGCCGGGTCCCTAAACTCATCCCCACGAGCAGGCACATACCCCGGGTTGATTAAGTACCCAAAGAGTGGAGTATGGCGAGGACGAAGCTCAGGTTTGCTCCTCGCACTGGAGGATCTGCATTGGGCGAAGATCCGTTTGTTCACACTCTCAACATATCGGATCGGACGGCGCTGAGGAAGCGTTGGAGCAACATGATTCAAGATCATTTGAAGGAATCTTGGATACATGATGAACCGCTCACGCGCCATCGCTCTTCGTTGACGATCAATCTCATAAAAGACCATCTGACTAAAGCTGAATCGCTTGTTGTATGTCAGAGCAGTTATTGCTGACTGCATGGTCGCGCCCATGCCATCAGTGCCCGCCTTTCTCCCTGACATGCATACTATCATAACATGCATGAGAAAGCGCCACTGGTCAAGCAGAAAACCCTTCCTTCTCTGCGAATCCCCCAAGGGACCAGAATAACCCATCCTCAAAAATGCTCCATCGCGGAAAGGAGCTACAAACTCTGTCGGGTCATCCCTTGTCTCGTTTCCAAACCGCAGAGCCGCCCGGATATGTTCAGAAGAGAACTGAACAATTTGATTGTTTACTGTTGCTCGCATCACCGGGGGTTCGACTCTACAGTCGTATTCCACGGTCTGCCAGAAATCCTCAATGTTGGGCAAGGATATCGGCAGAGTTGTTGTAATGGCGTGGAATATCCTCGAGCGTAACAGAAATGTGATGATTTCGCGGAAATCATCAACTTCGCTCGCCTCCGGGTCTAAGGTGATATACATGTTGTGACCCGGGAAGAACTGTCTTTGTTGATCACCTCCGTCATCACCGCCTGCACCACCTGCTCCAACAACAACAGCCATATCTGCAACAAACAGGTTAAGTTAGATAAACTTCAAAGCGAATCACAAGTTCGCCTGTTACCATGAGCGAAGTTGTGATCTATTATGTATAGGCGAAGTTAAAGGTGAGGCGAAGTTGGGAAACAACTTCGCTTCAACTTGAACTTCGTCTGATAACTGTTATGTAAAATGGTCCAGGCGAAGTTAATGAGAACTTCGCCTAATCACAACATCGCCTCTTAAGATAAACCTCAGGCGAAGTTAAACCTCAGGCGAAGTTACAGATAACTTCGCCTAAACTGTAACTTCGCCGAATTCTAATCGGCAACAGTTAAGGTTGTTGAACGACGTGTAGATGATGAAATTGGAGATCGAGGACTCCGTAACACATGATTTTATGAAGTTTTATACGTTCAGGCAAATTACTATCACGTAATATCAAGTTTGAAAATCGGGTGTTTAGGTTTCAAATAATCGAGGTCACGAAACGGGTCGTATCGACCTGTGATTAACATTAACGACAATGATTATACGAATATGGAACCCTACACACCTTTAATTTGATCTGAATCGAAAAAGAATGAACAACTGCAAGATCGATGGATTATACGATAAGTTCGCTTAGGTTTAGGAAGATAAGTTCGCTGGTTTTGAAAATTATGAAACTGTTCGACCTTAAAACTTCTTTATATAGGGCCACAGATGTGTCGGCGAAGTTGTGGATAACTTCGCCTATAAGGCAAAGTTATGCAGAACTTCGCTGATATTAAAATTTTTCAAAACAAACCCCATAATTTGAACAATTTGCAATTAAGTTTTAAAACATCCTTTAAAGCGTTAAATGATACGATCAAGACCAAGTAACCAGGTATAAAATCATACAACTCCAAAAATAGAAAAACTTTTAAAATAAAGGTACACGGGATCAAATTTCAGTCTCGACAGGGACTACCATGTTTTAGAAAAGATTCGAACAGGAATCATACTAATTTCGTGACTGTCACACAGATCCGTGTTCAGCTGTATTATGACATAAAGAAACAGGTTGTAAGCAGGTAATCTACTTAAAATGGTTTTCATCGTTTCTGTGATACGAGTTAGGTTCAATTAAGCTCAAAAATTAAGTGGGCAACAACTCAGAGATTATGATGCCTCCTATCTATTCTCAAGGCGTATTTGGCTTTCCCCAAGTCACCCCGAATTGACCTCGACCCGTAGTGTCTTATTAAGTAGTAATTACTCTTCGATCTTAGACTCTGCTTCTTGTTCACCTTCTTGTGTCTTGATTGATAATCATTATCATTATGAAATCTAGAATTTTTTTTTTTATTTTTTTTAGTAGAAAATAACCGCAAGTCCCGAATCTGGATCACTGCAGCGTCTTGACACGCTATCTTCACGGGAATCAGAACACTCACGGGCTCGTGTATGACTGGGTAATCGCTTTTCTGCCTATCATTCGGAAAGATATGTATGAAGACATGCACAACTCTTAAGGAGTTTCCACATAAAATCGAGTAGATTTAGTTAGTATCACTTCTACTTTTACGCACCATAAAAAGCTACCATGACATACAATGACTGTTCTAAAGTCTTTTAGGCCTAATAACTTCACTAGTTAAGCACACAGAATCAGTATATCTATCATTTTCCAAGGTTGGATCAATTTTCTGTTAAACATAGTAAAGTAACTTCTTACGAAGTAGTAGACTTGAAAAATAATTTCATCTCACAAAAAAATATTTTAACATCAATCGCCCAGACCAAAACAAAGTCTTCAGGTAAACGGCTATCCCGAAGATCCAATGGATCAGCTGGACCGACCACATACAAGTATGTGTCCTTCTAACTAAGTATGATCGACTAATTTTCAACGAAAGAATAAAAACACATCATAAACCGCCCCGGTCACTCTCAGTCATTTGGTTAATGGCTATCCTCAGATTCTACAAGTAGAAATGAGGACCAAACATATCCGAAGAAATGTCCATCAAACTAAGGCAACCGACATAATTCTAAGAGATAGTGACGTTTTTTTTTTTTTTTTTTTTTTTTTTTTTTTTTTTTTAACACAAACACAAAGCATGGTTACTCGGGATTGATCATCCCATTCAGCTCAACAAGGTTTTGAAATCTAGTTTTGTCAAACGCTTTCGTGAATAAGTCAGCGAAATTATCTAACGTGTCAACCTTCTCGAGCACAATCAATTTCTTCTCAGCACAGTCCCGTATAAAATGATGACGTATGTTAATATGTTTAGTTTTACTGTGCTTTACGGGATTGTTAGTTACTGAGATAGCAACAGTGTTATCAATGCAAATAGGAGTAAGTGAGAAATTCAGACCATAATCGCGCAACTGTTGTTGAATCCAAAGAACCTGGGAGCAGCAGTTGGATGCTGCCATGTATTCTGCTTCACAGGTTGAAATTGCGACTGAAGTCTGCTTCTTGCATTGCCACGACAACAATCTGCCACCAAGAAACTGACATCCACCAGTTGTAGACTTCCGACTCTGATTGCACCCTCCATAATCAGAATCTGTGTAGGCGACTAGCTCCAAGTCTCCTCCTCTCGGATACCACAACCCCAGCTTCGGTTTGCCCTTGAGATACCGCAGTATCCTCTTCGCACCCTTCAAATGAGATTCTTTTGGGTTTGCCTGAAAGCGTGCACAAAGACAAACAGCAAACATTATATCAGGCCTAGAAGCAGTTAAGTACATTAAAGAACCTATAATTGCCCGATATTGGGTTGGGTCCACGTCTGCATCGTTGTCTGAATCAGCACCCAATTTGTGATTGATGCAGACTGGAGTATCATATGGAGTGCTGTCCTCCATCTTGAAGCGTTTGAGAACATCATGGACATACTTCGTCTGATGAATGAATATCCCGTCTTTCTTCTGATCAACCTGCAATCCTAAAAAGAAAGTTAGTTCACCCATAGCACTCATTTCAAATCTCTTCTTCATGACGGCCTCAAACTCCTGACACATGGCGACCTTTGATGCAGCAAAGATAATGTCGTCCACGTAGACTTGTACTAGTAGGAAGTCGCTACCCTTTCTCTTGAAGAACAATGTGCTATCAGTCTTACCTCTTTCAAACTCATTCTCAAGCAAGTAATCTGATAAGGTTGAGTACCAGGCACGAGGTGCCTGATGTAGTCCATACAGCGCTTTACTTAGCTTGTACACGTGATCGGGAAAGTCAGGGTCAGGAAAACCCGGAGGTTGCTCAACATACACAACCTCATCGACTTTACCGTTTAGGAACGCACTCTTCACATCCAACTGAAAAACTTTCATCTCCTTATGAGCAGCAAATGCCAAAAACAGTCGAATGGCTTCCAATCTTGCCACAGGAGCAAACACCTCATTGTAATCAATCCCCTCTTGTTGATTAAAGCCTTTAACAACCAGCCTCGCCTTGTTCCTGATAACAACCCCTTTCTCATCTCTCTTACATTTGAAGACCCACTTCGTGCCTATCGCATGCACATTCTTCGGTTTTTCAACCAAATTCCATACTTCCATTTTCTTAAACTGAGCTAACTCTTCTTGCATGGCTTCGACCCATGAGCTGTCCTTAAGAGCCATTTGATAGTTCTTTGGTTCAATCTGGCTGATGAAGCAGGTGTACAAGCATTCGTTGATAATGCCCGTGTCTTTAATGCTTGTGTAAACACAGGTGTGCTCATTCACGCTTTTTCTTGTTTGTACACCGGCGGACAGATCACCTATCACATTCTCCAACGGGTGATTTTTGTGAATTCTCGTAGTCGGAACCGAACTGACATTTAGATTATCTTCCAAGTCCGAAGATAGCTCATCCATGGTTGATTGATGTTGAGAGTGAAACGGATTGATGAATTCTTCTTCAGTAGAGGCAGCAGGGGTATTGACAGCATTTGACGAGGAAGGCTGACATTCATCATACTGTGGTCTTTGCACCAAAGTGTCTTCCTCATCGCATATCATCTTCGTAGCAATTCGTTCCTCATCTTCTGCAAAATCCAAATATGGCATGTTAAAAGATTTAAAAAGTCTATCATAGTCAAAAACCCCAGCGGGTCCCGTGCTTGGTTTTGGTGATTTGTAACTTGTGATATCAGTGTTACACACCACCTCAACCTTGCTGGTCGATGTATTAAAGACCCGTCTGTTGGGAGTCCCAACAACGTATCCGACTAAGATTCCTTCGTCGGCTACTTCACCAAATTTAGAATTGGTCTTTAATATCGAACACGGGGACCCGAATGGTTCAAAACCACTCAAGTTGGGCTTTCTCCCATGCATAAGTTCATAACATGTTTTATTTAATCTTTTAACAGTTAACACTCTATTAAGGATATAACAGGCTGTTGCAACAGTTTTAGCCCAGAACACCACGGGAAGTTTCGAATCAGCCAGCATGGTCCTGGCTCCTTCAATTAAAGTTCTATTCTTCCTCTCAGCCACTCCATTTTGTTGCGGAGTATACGGTGCGCTGTATTGGTGTTCAATCCCCTTCTGTAGGCAGAAGATCTCCATCTGATAGTTCTTGAATTCAGTCCCATTGTCACTCCTGATGTATTTAACTCTTTTTCCCATAATGTTCTCAACTTTGGTAATCAAATTTATTACCATCTGAACAGTTTCATCCTTCGAGTTCAGGAAATATACCCACGAGTATCGAGAAAAATCATCAGTAATCACCAAGCAGTACGATGTTCCCCCTAGACTTTTTACATTCACGGGACCGAAGAGATCCATATGAAGTAATTCTAGGGTACTGACAATTGAATTGACCTTCTTGGTGAGATGGCATTTCTTGTGTTGCTTTCCTTTCTTGCATGATAAGCATTTGTCTTCGAAGTTGAAATTCTTCAAGGGAACCCCCAACACAAGCCCATTTTTGACAAGGTAGTTCATCTTACGAAGATGAATGTGCCCCATTCTCCTATGCCATAATTCGGACTCTGATTCAGTCGCTTTCGACAAAAGACATGATTCTTCAGTGGCCATTTCAGTAGACCTCATATCCATGATATACGTATTCTTCACTCTTGGAGCCTTCATAACAATCCAGTCCTCTGGTATCTTAAAACCAGGATACAACACTATCGCCTCATTCTTCGTGAAATGCATGGTATAATCCTTGTCACAGATCTGCGAAACACTCAGCAGATTGTGCTTCAGTTCTTCAACAAAGTTAACTTTCTCTAGCGTCATCTTCCCGTTAGTCACAGTCCCAATTCCTGTGATCTTTCCACCGCTCTCTCCTGCGAAACTCACTCTACCACCTTGAACAGGTTTCCAGTCTTGTAACAATTTCTTGTTACCCGTCATGTGCCGGGAACAGCCGCTATCCACAACCCATTGATTGTTGGCAGCCCTGTTTAACTGTTCCTGCACGATTAAAGCAGAGAGTTAAAATCTGGGGACCCAAGACCGATTGGTCTTGGGTCGATACATCCCGTACCTTGGCTGTCCAAAGTTAGTATCATAATCATTTCTGTGAGTCCTAACAGGATACCTTCTTGTGGATTGTCTATGAGGCCATCCAAATCGTCTTGAATTAAATGAATTATTAGTTATGGTTTGGGTGTTACCATAGAAAAACTGAGATCTATTTCTTTGAAAACCTGGATTAGTCCATTTTCTGAAATTCGATGGTTTTTCAGTTTTATCATTAAATTGATTACTGTTAGCACTTTTCTCAGATTTTAAAGGCCTTACACCTCTGAATTTTTGCTTCAGAGGGCAATCAGCAACAAGATGTCCTTGTTGATTACATCTAAAACAACACCTGTTTTCAACTTTCTTATCAAAAGTTGTCTTAGATGTTGAGGCTGTATTACTGCCCGTTTGTCTCACATATGGTGGGACATACGGGTTTAGTGGAGACTTCTTTTCAGATGTTTTCTTTTTTTCTCCACTCTTTGGTAACACTTCCTCTTGATTTGTCTCACTCGACTCAGAGGATTTGTCCGAGTTAGATGAGACAGGACTCGGAGCAGAAATCTTAACACTTGCGACAGGCTTACTAACTTCTTGTTCTTTAGTAGTAACTGGAACTGGAACTGTCTGACCATAGTCAACATCGACAGATTTCTGATTACTAGGGTTATAAGTGTAATTATGATTGAAAGGTGGTGGAACTTCATGATAACCAATTCCTCCCCTTTTTGGGGAACCTTGATCACTAACGAGGTGATCAAGTATAGCGGAGGAATTTCTGAATTGCTCCAGTTTCCTGTTAAGTTCCACCACTTTTACCTGGTGATCAGCTATCTGTTTTTCTCTTTCAGCTATTAGTTTGGTTTTTTCTTCTAGAACCTCATAGCTAAGATCAGTCATTTTAATTTTTTCAGCAAGCTTTGCTTTAAGACTTTTAATATCTGTTTCACTAGCTTTAATTTTTACTTTGTAACTATTTTCTCTAGCTTTAGTGAAATGATGATCTTCTTTTAAAGTTTTATATTGCGCATCCAAACTAACAAACTGATCAGTTAGAGTTGTCAGTTGTTCAGACAGATGTTCACACTTAGTACAAGGGAGTTCGGTACTTACCTCGGAGAGCTGGTCAGCTACATCTGCCATGTATGCTTCATTTTCGCCAGTTCCCTTCTCACTATCTGCATTTTCGATGTTTGCCAAGTTGGCCTGTTCAAATACTTCTTCAACATGCAGATTCTAGTTGTACTCCTCGTTCTGTTTGGAAATCATGGCTCTATAGTCATTACCACTACCACTTTGCTGTGTAGATCTGTTCTGACTGCGTTCTACACGTTCATTCTTGCATTCTTTTTCAAAGTGGCCATTCTGCTGACAGTTATAGCAGCGAACCTTCGTCTTATCAAACCCTGGCCTCTCACCGACAAACTTCCTGCCAGTCTTCTTCATGAACCTCTTTACCCTTCTCACTATCATGGCAATCTGCCACTGCAGATCCATCTCCTCCAGATCATCAGCATCGATCTGGTCATAGTCTTCATCCAAAACTGCAGGATCAACGATCTTACCCTGAATGTAGTTCTCATACGAAGCAATAAAAGATGCATAGAGAGCAAACTGCTGTTCAGCAGATTTGACACTCATGGGCATCTTCGAGTAGTTGTTGTTTGAAACACTTGGGGAATAACTACTCTTGGGCGCTTGAGGTTGAGAAGCATTTGACCCTCCAGCTACATAGCACACATCACCGTTCATGTTGAGAGATACATGTCTCTCATGTGTTGAGCTCGCGCCTGACTCTCCCTTAGAGTAATAAGCAGATGATTCAGTTTTCGAACTTGATCCAGAGTTAACCTTTGCACCATACATACCCGGATCTTGAACCTGATCGGTAGGTGTCTCCTTTCGTACCATATTCAGTTCAAACGTTCTTAGCTTGTTAACTGCTGTCTCCAGGTCATATTCAGCAAAGTCTTTATCTTCTCTCATCAACACAGTATACATCTCCCATTTCGGTGGGAGAGCATCAAGAAGCTTTTCAACTATCTCATCTTCTTTGTATGCAATTGAATAGTTGCTGAGTTCAGTCATTAGATGATAATATCTAGTGATGATATCATCAAGTGATTCATTTTTCAGATACTTGAAGACCGAGAATTGGGTTTTTAGAAGTTTAATCTTCGAAGCACGAATTCCCACATTGCCCTCAAAACGGTTTTCAAGAGCTTCCCAAAGCTCTCTAGCAGTCTTGTACTTTCTGAAAGTGTGCAGAATCTCTTGTGGAAGAGCCATTGTAATTGCTGCATGAGCTTTGCTTTCGGCTTCATACATTTTCTTCTCTTCATCTTCCATCTCTTTGTACTTCTTGATCTGATCACGACCATCATACTCAGTAGTAGGTGGAATGTAACCATCTTGTATACACACCCACATCTTGGCATCTTGATACTTGACATATTGTTCAAAACGATCTTTCCACGCTACATAATCCGTTTTCTTAAGCATCTTGGGTGCCTTTGTAGCCGAACCTGCTTCTACTTCCATCTTTACCAGTTCAGTAATGTTTATCGAAGACATCTTTCTCAAAACTCAAAGAAATCCGAAAATCAAAAATTTTATTTTCAAACAGCTCTGTAGGCGAAGTTGTGGATAACTTCGCTTAAAGCTTAACTTCGCGTGAATTTGTAACGTCGATCACTTTCTTAAATTCGCCGGATTGGCGAAGTTGAGAATAACTTCGCTTAAGTTGAGCGAACTTGGGAGGTAGGCGAAGTTGTGGGTAACTTCGCTTAAGGTAAGCGAACTTGAAGATGTAGGCGAAGTTGTGGATAACTTCGCTTAACCTTATATCTTCGCCGAAAACCTAGTAACAGTGACGGCAACTTCGCCTGATGAACACGAAGTTTCTGCAGATTATATTTCTGGGTTTTTCGAGGTTTGTGAAGGTGTTATGGGTTGTTTAAGCTTGTAGGAGATGAGTATGACACAAAAACTCAGAAAACTCGTCCCGCGAATAGTCGAACGGAACGATTTCTATACCCGCGTGATAATCCCGAACCACACAATCGAGCAAATGCTCTGATACCAATTGTAGGTTCCCAGCCGGATCTACACGAGATATCGCGTACTACGCAGGTGCGGAATCCCTACGTAAGACGTTACGAGTATAGAAAACAATACGATTAACACACGATACGATAATCAAACACGTTGTATACCAACCTTAAACACGTGATACGAAGATCACTTGATTACATACTCTCTCTCTCGAATACACAAACTCGTAATCTATTAACTGATTGATATGGAATAAGCCGTAAACAAAACCTTATATAGACACGACAACTTCGCCTGGCATGCTCAGGCGAAGTTGTCACTAACTTCGCTTGTCTAACAAGTTCGCCCATATCAGCGAACTTGTTAGCAACTTCGCTTATACAAAACATAAAACATTACAAACACGATTACAGACACTAGACACTGAACTACTGACATCATGCACCAACAAACCACCCTTTATGAACAGAAATAGTTCAATAATGCATTCTTGAATCTGTACCATTATCACAACGTATTCCCTTCAGTTTCAAATTCAGTTGGTTCTCCATAATCACTATAAACTTCTTGATAAAATCTGCAGTTTCACTCTTATTTGACAAGAAAAACACCCAAGTAAAACGTGAGTAGTCATCAGTAATATCAAGACAATAAGAGCTGCGAGAAAGTCTCAAGACATAAACCAGACTGATGTGCTAAAAACAGTCAATTAAATATTAACTAAATTAAACAAGTAATAAAAACTAGACCTAAGACTCAACTACACAAAACAACGGCAAGTGAACCAATCAATTTTACTAAACTAAGTAAGCCTGGAATATCGAACCCACAAGACTATATAAATTACGTAAATTAACTAATTAGACTCGACTTACGACACGACTATTTGTTATTAATGTTTTAAAGGGGGTTTTTAAACTAATATTAAACTAAGAAATTAAATAAACAAGTAAATGAGAAACAAGCAATCAAACACAATATCGAAACCAATAAGAGAAGGAATCTACCTAGGTAAGAATCCCATGCATCAACAATCATCAAGAAATGGACACATAACATGATATGAAAACTGATTTCTAAACATATTTATCTAACAAACCCTAAAGGACCTTTGACGAAATCAAACGAAATCCCAAAGAACAGTTATTAGATTATTAAGCAATCAGTTATATCGATTTCCTCACATTTATCAAATAGGGTTTATTAATAGTATCTAAAGCAAGCAATCTCACGAAACACTAAACCCTAGATAACTTGAAAAGCTAAACACGGCATCATGAAAAAGAATCAACACAATAAGCAAGAATATTGTCACTAATCTATCCTAGCATGCGATTGACCAAGACACATGAACAACCCCTCAGCTTACAGCTATTGGAATTTAGCAAAACATTCACAATCCTAATCAACAATCAACAAGCTTCTATGATCTAATAGGCTTATTCAATCATAATAATCAAAACACCAAGTAATGATTAAACATGAACCTTAAATCTAAAGAACAAAATCAAGAGATAAAAGATCTATGTGAAGCAATAGTTAACAATCAATGAAGAAAATAAATACTTATACGCATCATGAAAGCAAAATCAAGTCTTTTACTATTAATAAAACGAAACCATAATCAAAACATTATCCAAAGCAAGAATCAAGCATCAAACATGTTCATCAAACCAAGAAAAAAGTGTAAAATCATAAAAGATGATGAACAAGAACAATGAAAAAGAACGAAAGAACCCGTCTTAATTGACCCTTGAACACCCGTATGAAAGCTCTATGATCTTCTCTCTTCCTAGCATCAAAAACACCTACAAAACCTTGGTTTCTCTCTCAAAATTGGCTGCCCAAAGTGTCCCTTCGTTTAGGTTTATAACATCTTTATATAAAACGAGCTGGACCTTGGTTTAACAAAATTTGGGCTGAACAGAAGGGCTAGGCACCGCGCGACCAGGTCTGGCCTCCCCCGTCGCGCGGCGCGGCGTACACAGGAGGGAACCCACGAATTCTCTTGTTATTTATTGCTTAATTATTCTAGATCTCTTCCTTGAACTCCAAGCAACGATTAGAAACATCTAGACCTTCTTTTTCTTGACTCTCAAACCACCATCTACATGAAAACAAATCAAAACTCTAAGTGAACTAATCATGTATCCAATGATGAGCAAAAACGAACTTTACTTCACATAAAATGATAGAAAAAATTAGATTTAACATGCAAGAAATCAAAAGATTTAAAACACGATAAATACAAAATACTTGACTCAAGACCTTAAATAATAAAAGATAAACGAAACACGAACTAAACCGAACTCGAAACATTAAATAAACACAACTTTACAAGGGATTTGAGATGTATAAATAGATGTATGTCAAATATCCCCACACTTACTCTTTTTTCGTCCTTGAAAAAGTTTGATGCAGTTGGATCAGAATCGGAAAATTACAGTCTTACAAACATATAGGTTAATTTTTAAAGCTTAGAAGAACGCAAAAACGGCGATCACTGATATTGTTGTCCACTTAAACCCATGCCTTAATCGTTACCGGGACAAATATGATCCGACAATAATAGTACTCAGTGGTTTATACAATTAAGATCCGCTTATTTTCAGCTTTTACCGGACCAGACCACCCCAACTTGACTTAAACCTCAAAATTAGCAGATTTAAAACTTTTGTTGCTCTATTTTTTTTTCATGAATAGTTAATACAATCAAGGGTATTGTTTATCCACCTAAATTTAAGCATCAAAGTCTACCAAGCAGCCATTAGATATGATTAAGGTACAATTAATTTATAGCAAGTGTTCCCCACAGCATGACATACCCCCGTTATCAAGCAATACACCGAACCATCACCATAGGTGAGTATGAAAAATTTCATCTGTAGGGCTTACATGTGGCGTGTCCCTTGTGGTCCGTTTCTTAATGGTAATGAGAAGCGAGCAAGGGGACCCAACATGGCTAACAGTGTGGATGATCAAGTCTGTAGTGTATTTGTACTTTTGTGATCATGTTTAAAGACTTATGTGGCAGAAATCTGTGGGTTTGCTCTTTTTTTAGCTTTATTTTAAATATTCACAACCCCATTTGAAATTGTAAATACCCAGATGAATAGACTGCATACAGACCCATAGTCTCCGGACCCGGGGCATCCCATCAATACAAGATTTAAGGTTATAAAACCATACACCAATGATGTGTAAATCACTAAAACTAGCAATTTAAGATTTATATCACAGGCTACACGGCATACTCTAATGTTAAACCTACCCAAGCATCATATGATAACGTATTCAAATTTTTTAAACTTTTCAAACTTTATAATATTTCCTCTTTTCATACCAAGAATTGAGTCTTGAGTATGGCCCGACCTTTCATTACTTATTTTCTACGGACAAAACATTTTACCCACAAGAGATTTCCGACCCATTTTATCAAATTGCCCTTTCATTTTCAAGGCTGAGCCTACGGACACATCCCAAGTTAAGTGCACTTTCTTTTATTTATCTCATATTATTAGTAGTTTGAAAAACCAATTTCCGATAAATATCATCATCTCCCACTTTAACGCAAAAAAAACTAGATTCAAGGGACATTTTTAAAACATTTTTCAATTTTTTTAAACAAAATCAAAATTAAACTATGACTCAAATATCATATCCCTACACTTAAATTTTGCGTTGTCCTCAATGCAAGGATAAGGATGACTTAAAATAAAAATAAAAAATAAAGTCGGACTACAAAAAACTGAAAATCTAAAAATTAAAAACAAACTAAAAAGTTAACAAGCTAGATAATGGAAAAGACTTAGCTGGTAATATGCGCATGAAACATAAAGCTAAGGCCTTCTTCCATGGATGCCCTCCAACTACGAACATGCTCAGCAAATGGCAACTCTTTCTCTCACTCACGAACGTAAGCGGCAAAACAAAACAAACATATCTAAAAAGGTATCTGTTGGTGCATAATGTCAGTAGTTAAGTATTTAGTGTTTTGTATGTGTCTGTAATCATGTTAGATTGTTTGTTTTGGTTTTAGATATGGTGTCACACAAGTTCGCCTGATGTAAGCGAACTTGTGGACAAGCGAAGTTAAGACAACTTCGCTTAGTCTGTTAGGCGAAGTTGTCGAGGCCTATATATGCCTAACTTCGGCTTGTTTAGGAAAAGGTTTGGAAGGGCAGTACGTGTAAGTGATATTCGAGATCACGTGTTGAAGTGTTGCAATACAACGTGTTTATTAGTATTGTAACGTGTGTTCGTGTATCGTCTCAACGTATTATATATCTTACGCTCGTATCGTATTACGTGGGGATTCCGCACCCTCGTGTTACGAGATACTCCTGTGAAGATCCGGCTGGGAACCTACAATTGGTATCAGAGCGTTTGCTCGTGATTGTGTGGTTCTGGATTATCACACGGGTGTTAAGATTGTTCCGTTTGACTATTCACGGAACGAGTTTACGTTGAAATACCTAGTTTTTTGTGTCTTGCCCATCTCCCACCATCAAATACAACCCAATACACCTTCGCATACCTCGCAATACGTTCAATCAAAACCTGCAGAAACTCGTGTTCATCAGGGGAAGTTGCCGTCATCTTTTGTAGGGTTTAAGCGAACTTATAAGGTTTAGGCGAAGTTACAAAGAAGGCGAACTTATAGAGAAGGCGAAGTTATAGAGAAGGCGAAGTTAGAAATTTAAGCGAAGTTGAGTACAAGCGAAGTTGAATATAAGCGTAGTTAGGATCGGGCGAAGTTAACAAGCGAAGTTGTCGTAACTTCGCTGTCTGGTCACTGTTTAAATATTAAATACTTTCTTGTATTTCGAGTTATATTTCTTTCAACTATGACTTCAATAAACATTACTGAACTGGTAAAAATGGAGGTTGAAGCGGTTCAGCAACCAAAGCTCCAAAAATGCTTAAGGGTACCGATTTCGTTGCATGGAAATATCGATTTGAACAGTACGTGAAGTATCAAGATGCTAAGATGTGGGTTTGCATTCAAGATGGATACATTCCACCAACATCCTTGTTTGAAGGTCGTGATCAAATTAAGAAGTACAGTAAGATGGAAGAGGAGGAAAAGAAAATGTATGAGGCAGAAAGTATAGCTCATGTAGCAATAACAATGGCTCTTCCACAAGAGATTCTTCATACCTTCAAGAAGTACAAAACCGCTAGAGAGCTATGGGAAGCTCTAGAAAATAGATATGAAGGTAATGTGGGGATACGTGCTTCCAAGACAAAGCTACTAAAAACCCAATTCTCTGTATTCAAGTATTTGAAAAATGAATCACTTGACGATATCATCACCAGATATTATCACTTGATGACCGAACTTAGTAATTACTCCATTGAATACAAGGAAGAAGAGATAGTAGAGAAACTCCTTGATGCTCTTCCACCGAAATGGGAAATGTACACAGTTTTGATGCGAGAGGATAAAGACTTTGCCAATATTGATTTGTAAACAGCAGTGAATAAGTTAGGAAATTTTGAACTTAACATGGTTCGAAAGGAGACACCAACTGATCAGGTTCAGGATCCGGGAATGTATGGTGCGAAAGTCACTCCAAGTTCAAGTTCAAAATCAGAATCCTCTGCCTACTACTCAAAGGGAGAATCAAACTCAAACTCAACTCGTGATGGTCATGTGATTCTCAATATGGATAGCGACGTATGTTTCGTAGCTGGAGGCAGTAATCCTCCAAAACCTCAAGCCATAACTGGAAATTTCTCGTCAAATGTTCCGAGTTACAACTACTCACAGATGCCCATGAGTTTTAAATCAGCTGAACAGCAGGTTGATCTCTATGCATCGTTCATTGCATCTTATGAGAACTACATCAAAGGTAAAATAGTCGACCCTGCAACGTTGGATGAAGACTATGATCAGATCGATGCTGATGATTTGGAAGAGATGGACCTACAGTGGCAGATGGCTATGATAGTAAGAAGGGTAAAGAGATTCATGAAGAAAACGGGCAGAAAGTTCGTTGGGGAAAGACCAGGGTTTGATAAATCAAAGGTACGATGTTACAACTGTCAACAAAATGGTCATTTTGCTAAGGAATGTACAAATGAGAGAGTAGAACGAAGTCAGAACAGGCCTGCACAACAGAATGGGGGTGGTAGTGAGAATAGGGCTATGGTATCTAGACAGAATGGTGGATACAACTGGAATATACAGGTTGAGGAAGTGTTCGAACAGGCAAATTTGGTAAACATCGAAACTGGGGGAAGTGAGAGGGAGACGGGAGAAAATCAAGCATATATGGCAGAAGTGAACGATCAGCTCTCTGAGGTAAGTTCTGAACTTCATTGTATACAATGTGAAAATCTGTCTGAACAATTGAAAACAGTAACTGATCAGTTTATTAGTTTGGATGCACAATTTAAAACGTTAAAAGAAGATCATCACTACACTAAAACTAGTGAAAACAGTTACTCGGTAAAAATAAAAGCCAGTGAAAAGGATATCAGAAGTCTTAAAGCCAGTCTAGCTAATAAAATACAAGTAATTGATCTTAGTTATGAAGTGCTAGAAGAAAAAACCAAACTAATTGCTGAAAGAGATAAACAGATAGCTGATTACCAGGTAAAAGTGGTGGAACTAAACAGAAAAATTGAACAATTTAGAAATTCATCAACTATGCTAGATCACATCATAAGTGTTCAACGTTCCTCGGTTAACAAAGGGGGAATTGGATTTTCTGAAGTTCCACCACCGTATAACAATAACTATACCTATAATCCTAGTAATCAGAAATTTGCTGATGTTGAGATTAGTCAGACAGTTCCAGTCAAAATTTCGACTAAAGAACCTGAAGTTAATAAGAGCAAAACGAGTAAGCCAATTTCCACTGTTGAGGTTTCTGTTCCTAGCTCTGTCTCATCAAAATCGGACAAGTCATCCGAATCGGGTGAGATAAAAGAAGAGGTAGTGTTACTAAAACGTGGGGAGGAATATAAGCCTGATGAAAAGAATTCTTCCCTAAACCCGTTCGTCCCACCATATGTAAGACAAACGGGTAGTAATGCAACCTCGACATCTGCAACAACTGTTGAGACGAAAGTTGAACACATAAGTTGTTTCAGATGCAATCAAATAGGACACCTTATTGCTGATTATCCTCTAAACCAGAGAATATTTAGAGGTATGAGGCCTTCGAAAACTGAGAATAAAAGGAATTTTAATTATCATGCGGGTAAGATTGCGAACTCATCAAATTTTAGATATTGGACTAATCCAAGATTTCAAAGAAATCGGTCTCATTTTTCCCCAGTTAACTACCAAACCAACAATTATAATTCAGTTAATTCACTAAGGTTTGGATGGCCTCATAGTCAATCTTCGAAAAGGTTTCCTTTCAGAACTTACAGAAATCATCCTCAAACTGACTTTGGGCAACCAAAGTACAGGATGCCGGTCAACAGATTTAACCGACCCAAGACCAGTAGGTCTTGGGTCCCCAGATTTTAATCTTTTTCTTTAATTGTGCAGGAACAGTCGAACAGGGCTGTAAACAATCTGTGGGTTGTGGACAGTGGATGTTCCCGGCACATGACTGGTAACAAGAATTTGTTACGTGACTGGAAACCTGTTCAAGGAGGAAGGGTTAGTTTCGCCGAAGAGAGTGGAGGTAGAATCACTGGTATGGGAACTGTGACAAATGAAAAAATGAAGTTAGAGAAGGTGAATTTTGTTGAAGAGTTGAAGCATAACTTGTTGAGTGTGTCTCAGATTTGTGACAAAGAATACACGGTGCATTTTACTAAAAATGAGGCAATCGTTCTTTATCCAGGTTTCAAGATACCAGAGGCATGGGTGGTGATGAGAGCTCCAAGAGAAAAGAACACGTATGTAATGGATATGTGGTCAACTGAGATGACAACAGAAGAGTCATGTCTTCTGTCAAAGGCAACTGAGTCTGAGTCAGAGTCAGAGTTATGGCATCGAAGAATGGGTCATATACATCTTCGCAAAATGAAATACATTGTAAAGAATGGGCTGGTGCTTGGTGTTCCTTTAAAGAATTTTAACTTTGAAGATCAATACTTATCGTGCAAGAAGGGAAAGCAACACAAAAACCACATCACTCCAAGAAGGTTAACTCAATTGTCAGCACCCTAGACCTACTTCACATGGATCTCTTTGGTCCCGTGAATGTAAAGAGTCTTGGTGGAACGTCATACTGCTTGGTAGTAACCGATGATTACTCTCGATACTCTTGGGTATACTTTCTGAAGGCAAAAGATGAGACGGTTCAGTTGGTAATTAACTTGATTACCAAGGTTGAAAATATTGTTGGGAGAAAGGTTAAGTACATCAGGAGTGATAATGGTACAGAGTTCAAGAACTACCAGATGGAGATGTTCTGCTTACAGAAAGGGATAGACCATCAGTACAGCGCCCCGTATACTCCGCAACAAAATGGGGTAGCTGAGAGGAAGAATAGAACGCTAATCGAAGGAGCCAGAACCATGCTGGCAGATGCTAAACTTCCCGTGGTGTTCTGGGCTGAAGCTGTTGCCACAGCCTGTTATATCCTTAATCGTGTTTTAACTGTTAAAAGATTAAAGAAAACTTGTTATGAACTCATGCATGGTAGAAAGCCAAACTTGAATGGTCTCGAACCTTTTGGGTTCCCATGTACGATATTAAAGACAAACTCAAAATTTGGTGAGAAAGCCGACGAAGGTATTTTAGTCGGATATGTTGTTGGGACACCCAACAGAAGAGTATTTAATTTATCGAACAACAAGGTTGAGGTGGTATGTAACACTGACATCACGAGTTACAAATCACCAAAACCTAGCATGGGACCCGCTGAAGCTTTCGACTATGATAAACTGTTCAAATCTTTTAATATACCTTACTTGGATTTTGCAGAAGTTGATGAGAAAATTGCTTCACAGATTCTGTATGACGAGGAAGAAAATTTTGTGCAACGTCCGCAATACGATAAAAGTCAACCTTCCTCGTCAAGTGCCGTTGATACTCCTTCTGCCTCTACTGAAGAAGAATTCTACAACCCATTTTGCTCTACTGAAGAAGAACTCTCTTCGAATTTAGAAAACAATCTGGAAGTTGGTCCGGTTCAGACTACTGCAATTCACAAAAATCACCCTTTGGAGAATGTAATAGGTAATCTGTCTGACGGTGTTCAAACAAGAAGAAGTTTGGATGAACACACATGTGTTTACGCAAGCATCAAAGACACGGGTATCATAAATGAATGCTTGTACACCTGCTTCATCAGCCAGATTGAACCGAAGAACTATCAAATGGCTCTAAAGGATAGCTCGTGGGTCGGAGCCATGCAAGAAGAGTTAGCACAGTTCTATAAGATGGAAGTATGTAAATTAGTTTAAAAACCAAAGAATGTAAATGCTATTGGTACAAAGTGGGTTTTTAAATGTAAGAGAGATGAGAAAGGGATAATCATACGGAACAAGGCAAGGCTGGTAGTAAAAGGGTTTAATCAGCAAGAAGGAATCGACTACAGTGAAGTGTTTTTTCCTGTGGCAAGATTGGAGGCAATTCGACTATTCTTGGCATTTGCTGCACACAAAGAGATGAAGGTGTTCCAGTTAGATGTGAAAAGTGCCTTTCTTAATGGTAAAGTCGATGATGTGGTGTTTGTTGAACAATCTCCGGGATTCCCTGACCCTGATTTCCCTGATCATGTGTACAAACTGAGTAAAGCTTTATATGGGCTACATCAGGCACCTCGTGCCTGGTACGCAACCTTGTCCGATTATTTGCTTGAGAATGGGTTCGAAAGAGGAAAGATCGATAGCACGTTGTTTGTCAAGAGAAAAGGGGGAGATCTTCTACTAGTTCAAGTCTATGTGGACGACATCATTTTTGCTGCATCAAAAGTCACCATGTGTCAGGAATTTGAAGCAGTCATGAAAAAGAGGTTTGAAATGAGCGCCATAGGCGAATTAACTTTCTTTTTGGGATTGCAGGTTGATCAGAAGAAAGATGGGATGTTTATTCATCAAACAAAATATGCCCATGATGTGCTCAAACGCTTCAAGATGGAAGATAGCACCCCATTTGATACTCCAGTTTGCGTCAACCACAAACTGGGTGCTGATTCTGACATTGATGAAGACGTGGACCCCACCCAATATCGAGCAATCATAGGTTCTTTAATGTATTTAACTGCATCTAGACCTGATATTATGTTTGCAGATTGTCTTTGTGCTCGTTTTCAGGCAAGCCCGAAGGAATCTCACATGAAGGGAGTGAAGAGAATATTGCGGTATCTCAAAGGCAAGCCTAAGTTGGGATTGTGGTACACGAAAGGGGGAGAACTGGATTTGGTCTCTTACACAGATTCTGACTATGGAGGTTGCAATCAGAACAGGAAGTCAACAACCGGTGGATGTCAGTTTCTGGGAGGAAGATTGGTGTCGTGGCAATGCAAAAAACAGCCCTCGGTAGCCATTTCCACCTGTGAAGCAGAGTACATGGCAGCATCGAACTGCTGCTCCCAGGTTTTTTGGATACAACAGCAATTGCGCGATTACGGTCTGAATTTCACTCAAACTCCTATTTGCATTGATAACACTGCTGCAATCTCAATAACTAACAATCCCGTCAAACACAGCAAAACTAAACATATTGACATTCGTCATCATTTTATACGGGATTGTGCTGAGAAGAAATTAATTGTGCTTGAAAAGGTTGATTCGTTGGATAATTTCGCCGATCTTTTTACTAAAGCATTTGACCGATCTCGTTTTCAAAATCTGGTTGAGCTAAATGGGATGATCAATCCAGAGTAACCTTGTTTTTCGTTTTTATTAAAAAAAAGATCACTACCACTTAGAATTAAGTCGGTTGCTTCAGTTTGAAGGACACATCCTCGGATATGTTTGGTCCTTACTTCTACTAGTAGATTATGAGGATAGCCATTAACCAGATGACTGAAAGTGACCGGGGCGGTTTATGATGGGTTTTTTATTCTTTCGCTGAAAAATAGTCGTTCATACTTAGTTAGAAGGACACATACTTGTATGTGGTCGGTCCAGCTGATCCATTGGATCTTCAGGATAGCCGTTTACCTGAAGACTTTGACGTGAGCGGGGCGATAGAATTTAAAATTTTTTTGGGGGAGATGATATAATTCTTCAAGTCTATAACTTCGTAAGAAGTTTCAATACAATGTTTAAAAGAAAATTTATCCAACCTTGGAAAGTGATAGAAAAACTAATTCTGTGTGCTTAACTAGTGAAGTTATTAAGCCTAAAAGACTCTAGAACAACCATTGTAAGTTATGGTAGCTTTATATGGTGCGTAAAAGTAGAAGTGATACAAACTAAATCTCCTCGATTTAATGTGGAGAATCATTCTGAGTTGTGCATGTCTCCATATACATCTTTCCGAATGATAGGCAGAAAAGTGATTATCCAGTCATACACGAGCCCGTGAGTGTTCTGATTCCCGAGAAGATAGTGTCAAGTACCTGCAGTGATCCAGATTCGGGACTTGTAGTTGTCTACAAGATCAAGCTGTGTTAATGTCTTTATTAAAAAAAAATTATTATTAAATATATATCTGTGTTGTTAAGCCTTCTGAAGCTTATGTTGTTTCAAATATCAATCAAGAGGCAAGAAAGAGACCGGGAAGAAGACTCTAAAGATCGACATGTACTTACTGTTTAATCAGAAACTACGGGTCGAAGTCAACTCGGGGTGACTTGGGGAAAGCCAAACACGCTTTGAGAATAGATAGGAGGCATCACAATCTCTCATGTGATGTCCATCTAAATTTTGAGCTTAATTGAACCTAATCCGTATCACAGAAGCGATGAAAACCATACTAAGTTTTATACCTGCTTACAACCTGTTTCCTTATGTCATAATACCGCTGAACATGGATCTATGTGACAGCCACTTAATTAGTATGATTCCTATTCGGATCTTTTCTAAAACATGGTGGTCCCCGTCTAGACTGAATTTTGATCCCGTTTATTTAATTACTAAAATTTTCTTTGCATATTTTGTTTTGTGGCTTAAAACTTGGTTACTTGGTTCTTTGATCGTAAAGTTTAAATCTTTAGCGGAGAATTTTAAAAGACAGTTGCACTTTGATCAAATTTATAAGGTCCTGTTTTGTAAATTAAGTTAGGCGAACTTGTGTTAAGGTAAAGAGGCGAAGTTGTCCATGCTTGGTGTTAAGTGAAAGAAAATGAAAAATCACAAGTACTCCCAAGCACACCCTTTCTACCGAGCACACTTTTGCTCCCGAGCACACTTTTGCTCCCGAGCATGCTTGGTGTTAAGTGAAAGAACATGAAAAATCACAAGTACTCCCGAGCACACTTTTGCTCCCGAGCACACTTTTGCTCCTGAGCATGCTTGGTGTTATGTGAAAGAAAATGAAAAAGCACTAAGGAATCCGAGCACACTTTGTTTCCGAGCAATAAGTAATCCGAGCACACTTGTACTTCCGAGCACACTTTGTGCTAGTTGAAAATTGAAAAATCACAAGTGTTTTGATTTCCGGGTACACTTTGTGCTAGGAAAGTGCTTCCCACACTTTGTGCTAGTTAAAAATTGAAAAATACAAGTGTTTTGCTTTCCGAGTAGACTTTACTTCCGAGCACACTTTGTGCTGGTGCTAAAATTGAAAAATCACAAGTATTCCCGAGCACACTTAGTGATAGTAAGTACTTCCGAGCACACTTCTGCTCCCGAGTACACTCTGTACTTAGTGAAAAAAAAAATCACAAGTGTTTTGATTTCCGAGTACACTTTGCTTTCCGAGTATACTTTGCTTCCGAGCACACTATGTTTTTCCGAGTACATTTCTTCCGAGCACACTTTGTTCTTCTGAGTATGCTTTGTTCTAGGAATGTACTCCGGGTACACTGTGCTAGGAAAGTTTTTCCCGAGTACGCATTTTGTGCTAGGAAACAGAGTTTGTGAAATATTTCAAAGTTTTGAAGAAACTTTTGAGACTTTTGGTACCGTTGACTGTTTGACCAAGCTGTTCTCTACGGAAGTTATATACCAGGGGTATTTTGTATTTTGGTAATTTTTCTCCAATCATCAACAAGCTTATGGAATTCAAACCTCATCCAATTTCACGACTTCATCAAAAGCTTTACAAGAACAAGTGTTGACCAAGCTTAAGGATTTAATCACTTTTAATGTCAGCCAACTTTTGAATATGTTTATCTGAGATTTTTACAATCTTGATGAGGATGATCAAGATTGTTTCACCCACACTTGATTTGAAGACACATTTATTAACGACAATTGCAACGAAATTGGGGGAGTAAAATCTTTGAATTTCATTGCAAATGGATAGCTTCAAATCTTGTAATAATCAATTTCTTTTAAAAAAAATGATTAGAACAAAGAAAAGTCATGATAGAGACGATGATCCCAATGCATCGAAAGGTGCAGGTGGTGAGTTGCCAAGAACTGAACAAACTCTTGGGACTTCCACTTCTCAGGGGGAGTCAACTGGTACAGCAGGTGGATCAGGTGGTGATGATGATGTAGGTGATGACGATGTGTTACCTGTTGAAGAGATTGAAAAGATAGGTGAACAGATTGTGATCGATAGTGAGATTGAAGAGGGTGAGATTGTGGATGACAGTGTAGAACATGATATTCCAGGCGTTGACAAAGTAAATGTGAGTAAAGATATGGATGTGACGGATGAGTCTGAGTGGGAAGAGCAGCCGAGATGGAAAGAAGGCTACGCTCAGTGGTTTGTAAAGACAAAGAAGCCAGCGGTTCCAACCATGTTCAAGAAGAGTTATAATATCAAAGGGTATGCTGAGTCGAAGAAGGGTATTATTTGCTGGCTGTATGATGAGCAGTTGAGATTATTTGTGATTAAATGCTTTGATGAGATTCAGTAGTTTAAGAGGATGTTGAGATCTCTCAATACCTTGCCTGAGTGTGAGGTGAAGGATTTGGCAAAATTGGGGTTGATTAATAGAAGTGATGATAATATGGCCAGAATAATTGGGAAGATTGTGTGGAAAGAAACTGTGAAAGAGAAGAAGTTTGAATTGTTAAAGCCGCAGAAAGGGAAGCTGGTTGAAGATAAGGAAAGAGGAATGCGAGCTGATGGAAAACCTTGGATGGTGATGAAATATAAGCCGGTTCGGTGTTTAAAAGAAGTGCCGATGAATATAATGCCCAAGGATGTCTTAAAGAATCTAAAGTGGTGGTATGTTGATAGCCAAACAGCTGAAGCGGTTATGGAAGATGAAGATGAACAAGAAGTTCTGAGAGTGTATGATCCCATGCACTTGGTAAATTTGTCTCAAGCTGACTTGCAGGTGCTAAACGATAAGAAGATATTCTATATTCCTACATGGAAAGATGAAGCCACGAAGTACCAGAGAGTGGTCTCTGTTTGTGTTAGACAGGGCGTTCATGCTTGAAGACGGGTGACACGAGATTTTGGGGATTACTAGACACGTGAATGAAGATAGATATATGAAGCTACTGCCAAGGGGGAGTTTGTTGGTGCATAATGTCAGTAGTTCAGTATTTACTGTTTTGTATGTGTCTGTAATCGTGCTAGATTGTTTGTTTTGGTTTTAGATATGGTGTCACACAAGTTCGCCTGATGTAAGCGAACTTGTGGAGAAGCGAAGTTAAGACAACTTCGCCTAGTCTGTTTGGCGAAGTTGTCGAGGCCTATATATGCCTAACTTCGGCTTGTTTAGGAAAAGGTTTGGAAGGGCAGTACGTGTAAGTGACATTCGAGATCACGTGTTGAAGTGTTGCAATACAACGTGTTTATTAGTATTGTTGTAGCGTGTGTTCGTGTATCGTCTCAACGTATTATATATCTTACGCTCGTATCGTATTACGTGGGGATTCCGCACCCTCGTGTATCGAGATATTCCTGTGAAGATCCGGCTAGGAACCTACAGTATCTTATCAAGCCGCTAGATATTATTCAATTAAAGTGTTCCACATCAACCCACAAAATATAAAACATGAAATATCATGAGCAAATAAATAAATATAAAGTATACAGATCTATTGCTCCATTCCACACTTGTCTTTTTCATTAAATCCTTACTTGGGGATCGCCTCTCTAGCTCATACAATCTTCAAACTAGTAAAACTTAAAAACACAAAACAAAGAAAAAACAACGTTAATGACTCGATGACTTATACAAGACTTGGACAACTAGACCTTAAAACATGACAAACCAAACACAAGGAATCACACCCGAATGATAAAACAAAAGGTAACGAGGAATAATAAATAAAAAAATAATAATTTCTGGAAATACCCCCTAGGCGCCGCGCGACCGGGAGTTGAAAATTAGGTCGCGCGGCTCCCCATATTCTCACATTGCCTCCGCGCTACGCGGAGGGGAGTGAAAAACCCCGTCACGCGGCGCGACGGGCACTCTTGGCAATATGTTTTGACGTTTTTTAGAGCTATTTTGCCTTAGAAAAATTTTCCAGAAAATTACCAAGTATTTGTTATGCTCATTTTATGTTATTTTAACGTGTAAAACTTACCTGGAACCTCTTGAATTCTCGTAAATCCCCCCCTCCATGATGGTGAAGATTCCTTGAAATGACTCGACGACGCAACGAAACTACAAAAACTAGTTTTAGTGACACAAAGAAAATAAAAATTAAAATAAAGGAAAATCTACAAACTCTACACTTGAGTTTTCACTCAAGAACCCATGTTATGCGAATCACGTGGCGGACCGAGTGGAGCTTCTTCCACCTCGGTAGAACTCCAATGCCCTCAAATATATCGAATCACGATCAGACCATTCATCAACCTTGGTCTTCTTCTTTTTAACACCACAAACCCTCTCAAACTTACTCTTACCACCACCAATTTCTCTAACACACTTCACCATTACCCGAGAGCTTAAAACCTCTCGCTCCTTCCCCACACTAATACTCACCGAACGAGAATCGTCAAGACTAGGGCCCATGCCCGAGATAAATGATTCTATCGAGTAAACTGGGTGACATGGATCGATAAGACCGTCTTGACCACTCGGAAGTCTCATGGACTTAGCCAAATAAGTGGCACTATCATCGCCGGCTCTAAGAGTCATCTTGCCTTCAAACACATCAATGATTGCCCTAGAAGTACGTAAAAATGGACGACCCAAAATGATAGGAACTCTCTCGTTGGCCTCCATATCTAAAACAACAAAATCTTCGGGAAAAAACCAAATTATCTACCTTAACGAGCAAATTTTCCACGACGCCCCTCGGATACTTAACGGAACGATCGGCTAAAGACAACGTCATACGAGTAGGGGTGAACTCTCATAGGCCCAACTTTTCATATAAAGAATATTGCATGAGGCTTATACTAGCTCCAAGATCGGCCAATGCTTGACACGTCGTGTCACTTCCGAAAAGACATGGAATGGTAAAAACACTGGGGTCGGGTAATTTCTCCGGTAGTTTATTAAGAACCACCGCAGAACACTCTCCATTTAGTGGAACAGTCGACAGCTCCTCCAACTTATCCTTTCTTATAAGGTCTTTCAAAAATTTGGCGTATTTAGGCATATGCTGGAGGACTTCGACGAACGGGAGGTTGACATTTAATTGGCAAAATATATTTAGAAAATGCCCGTAATATTTCGTAAACCTTTGATGCTTTAGACGGGCGGGATACGGGACATAGGCAGGGTCAATGATGTGTGGTGGTGGCCGGACTCCAACCGGCTTCTTCTTAACTTGTGGCTCAATAATTGGTGTTGTACCTTGTGACTTACCCGGAGCTTCTACCTCTTTCTCCTCATCTACCAACTCATCGTCCCCATTTTTCCCAATTTCACTACTAACTCTCTCCGAACCGAAAACCCTACCACTACGAGTGGAGATGGCTTTCAATTGAGCAGTCGGATCACTTTGAGGAATACCCGAAAACTTACCTGGAGGCCTTTTCTTCTAAACGACGAGCAATATCACAAACAGTCCTTTGAATATCAAGAATAGCATATTGTTGATTCTTAAAAGGAGGTCGTGCTCGGAGAACTTCTTCTGTGTAGCTTGGTCTCCCTCCAGGATTTGCTTCATCATCTCTTCCAAACGTCCAATTCCACCATTCGAATCATGCACATTATTTTGAACATTAGTACCATTGGTATTATTATCATTAAAATACTGACCTTGTCTTGGAGTATAAGAATTTTGAAATCCGGGTGGTGCGCCCGACGGACGCCAATTAGCATTATTCTGATTCGGGTTCTTGTAGGTGTTCCAACTCTGATTATTGTTGTTGTAATTGTTGGGAAACCTAGTCTGACCATCAACAAAATTGACATGTTGATTCATCACCGGGCACTCCAACGTACCATGACCACCTCTACAAAACTCACACCTGTCCACCTTCGCCTTCAGCTCCTTAACCTCTCTAGTTAGTGATTCCAAAGCAGCAGCCACACTAGTATCCAGATTAACCTGGTGTACACCTCGAGCGGATGAGGATGTACTAGTGACGGGAGTGGAATTTCCGCGTTGTGGCCTTTTGGCGAGGTCCGATTGAGTGAAACTTTCAAACATCTCGGTACATTCGGTAACATTCTTCCTTGCCATTAAATTCCCTCCAGCAGCAGTGTCAAAACGAACTTGGGTTTCATATGTCAGCCCGTTGTATAATTTTTTCACGAGAGCCCATGGTATAAGACCATTCTGTGAAGAACGAGCGAGCAAATTCTGTGAACCCCATGAATGATGCATAGGCTAGAAAAATTCTGATGGCCTGAAGTCTAGCCACTGGAGCATAGACCTCAGTGTAATCTAACCCTTCAACTTGACGAAAACCGCGAACTACCAACCGTGCCTTGTTTCGAGCAATAACCCCGGTGTTATCTTGCTTGTTTCGGAAGACCGATCTCGTATCAAGTGCTTTCTTTCCTTTCGGTAATTCAACCAATCTCCAAACTTTCAACTTATCAAACTGATTCAATTCTTCATGCATAGCATCTACCCAACTTGGTTCCTAAAGGGCCATTTCTACCGTCTTTGGCTCAATTTGAGAGATGAAACAGGAAAACAAGCAGTTGTTTATATGTCCTGTCTGATATCGGGTGAACACTCCCGTTTCAAGAGGACCTATGACATTCTAAATTAGATGATTTTTCTGAATCCTTGATGGAACTAATTGATCGGAAACATCATTTGTAGAGTGCAAGTGTGACAAATTTACATCAATATCAGCAAGAGGGTTCTTGCATCCAGAGGATGCTGTACTATGTGAGTACGAGGTGCTGGCGACATATTCATTTGGAATGGCATCGGGAAATAGTGTACTCCCGAAAATCTGACGAATAGGACTCTCCCCCCTCAACTGTTGTAGCATCTTAAGATGAGTTTTGCGAGTATTCAGTTTCTGGAACTTGTTTAGGCTTAGTGACGCATGTGGGTGTGTCGTCATTATGTGGTTCTGGAACTTCTTAATAGCTTCTTTCCCAGAAGAACAATGGCAGCTTAGAATCACCCAAAATAGTCCTTGTCGCTTCGATAAGAGTTCTGTTTCTCCTTTTAGCCACACCATTATGTTGTGGTGTCCGTCCTGAACTGTACTGACGAAGCACCCCCCTTTCTGAACAGAAATAATTCAATGATGCATTCTTGAATCTGTACCATTATCACAACGTATTCCCTTCAGTTTCAAATTCAGTTGGTTCTCCATAATCATAAACTTCTTGATCAAATTTGCAGTTTCACTCTTATTTGACAAGAAAAACACCAAAGTAAAACGTGAGTAGTCATCAGTAATATCAAGACAATAAGAGCTGCAAGAAAGTCTCAAGACATGAACCGGACTGATGTACTAAAAACAGTCAATTAAATATTAACTATATTAAATAAGTAATAAAAACTAGGCCTAAGACTCAACTACACAAAACACCGGAAAGTGAACCAATCAATTTTACTAAACTAAGTAAGTCCAAAATATCGAACCCACAGAACTCTATAAATTACGTAAATTAACTAATTAGACTCGACTTACGACACGACTATTTATTATTAATGTTTTAAAGGGGGTTTTTAAACTAATATTAAACTAAGAAATTAAATAAACAAGTAAACGAGAAACAAGCAATCAAACACAAGATCGAAACCAATAAGAGAAGGAATCTACCTAGGTAAGAATCCCATGCATCAACAATCATCAAGCAATGGACACATAACATGATATGAAAACTGATTTCTAAACATATTCATCTAACAAACCCTAAAGGACCTTTGACCAAATCAAACGAAATCCAAAAGAACAGTTATTAGATTATAATCAGTTATATTGATTTTCTCACAGTTATCAAATAGGGTTAATTAATAGTATCTAAAGCAAGCAATCTCACGAAACACTAAACCCTAGATAACTTGAAAAGCTAAACACGGCATCATGAACAAGGATGAACACAATAAGCAAGAATATTGTCACTAATCTATCCTAGCATGCGATTGACCAAGACACATGAACAACTCCTCACCTTACAGCTACTGGAATTTAGAAAAACATTCAAAATCCTAATCAACAATCAACAAGCTTCTATGATCTAATAGGCTTATTCAATCATAATAATCAAAACACCAAGTAATGATTAAACATGAACCTAAAATCTAAAGAACAAAATCAAGAGATAAAAGATCTATGTGAAGCAACAGTTAACAATCAATGAAGATAATAAATACTTATACGCATTATGAAAGCAAAATCAAGTCTTTTACTATTAATAAAACGAAACCATAATCAAAACATTATCCAAAGCAAGAATCAAGCATCAAACATGTTCATCAAACCTAGGTAGACATGAAGTCTAGCCTTGCATAGTCATAATCAAAGACAAATAACTAGAACCAAGAACAAAGAGTAAAATCATAAAAGATGATGAACAAGAACAATGAAAAAGAACGAAATAACCCGTCTTAATCGACCCTTGAACACCCGTATGAAAGCTCTATGATCTTCTCTCTTCCTAGCCTAAAAAACACCTTCAAAACCTTGGTTTCTCTCTCAAAATTGGTTGGCCAAAGTGTCCCCTCATTTAGGTTTCTAACATCTTAATATAAACCGAGCTGGACCTTGGTTTAACAAAATTTGGGCTGAACAGAAAGGCTAGGTGCCGAGCAAGACCGGGCTTGGCCTCCCC
Organism: Bidens hawaiensis; assembly: GCF_021521415.1. Taxonomy (NCBI): domain Eukaryota; kingdom Viridiplantae; phylum Streptophyta; class Magnoliopsida; order Asterales; family Asteraceae; genus Bidens; species Bidens hawaiensis. The sequence continues at coordinate 249,167 of NW_027494653.1, read as the reverse complement.
CATCGCGCGGCGTGGCGTACACAGGAGGGAACCCACGAATTCTCTTGTTATTTATTGCTTAATTATTCTTGATCTCTTCCTTGAACTCCAAGCAACGATTAGAAACTTCTAGACCTTCTTTTCCTTGACTCTCAAGCCACCATCTACATGAAAACAAATCAAAACTCTAAGTAAACTAATCATGCAACCAATGATGAGCAAAAATGAACTTAACCTCACATGAAATGATATAAAGAATTAGATTTAACATGCAAGACATCAAAAGATTTAAAACACGATAAATACAAAATACTTGACTCAAGACCTTATATAATAAAAGATAAACGAAACACGAACTAAACCGAACTCGAAACATTAAATAAACACAACTTTACAAGGGATTTGAGATGTATAAATAGATGTATATCACGGACCAAAAAGATCCATATGTAGCAATTGAAAGACTGCTGAAATGGTGTTAATCAATGCTGGCTTATGAGTTTTTCGATGATGTTTACCCAAAGCACATGCCACCCATTTTTCAATAGTCACAAAATCTTTTATAGGTAGGCCACGTACCAAATCCTTTTTAGCAAGACGATTCAAATTTTTAGTACTAGCATGACCAAGACGACGATGCCATAGCATAGCATTATGTTCTGACACTTTTGGAAACAAGCATGTTATTTCATCAGGAACATTTTTGTTCATGCCGATCACATAAGCATTATCTTTTCATTGTGATCATGCAAGAATCCAATCTTCTGGTATAGTTATACCAGGTTTCAAGATCAAGTAATCCTTCATAGTAAAATGAGTTGAAAATTCTTTATCACAGATTTGTGACACGCTTAACAAACTGTGCTCAATTCTTGAACAAAATTAACATTTTTGAATCTTAGAACACCGTTACTTACAGTACCCTTCTGTGTAATCTTCCCTTTCTCTCCTCCCGCAAAGGACACATACCCACCATTAAATGTTTGAATGTCGTGCAGTTGGGAAATGTCTCATGTCATATGCCTGTAATAGCCACTATCAACATACCAAGGTATGATGATATTCCTCCATAGTTGTCCCTGCACAAAGCGCGGGATTAATTAGACATTGGTACCTAGTCCATAGTTACACTGGGTAACCCTAACTTATCTAAAGTTGTCACGGGTTGCCATGACATGTCCTTTTGATCATCAAACGTTTGGTTTGCAGACTCTTTTACCAGAGCTTTAGGCAACCATTTATGTCTACCATTGTAAGATTTGGCATTATATGTACGAATGGTTGATTTCATCTCGTGTGTTTTTGGGTTATAAGGACACGATTATGTCTTTTCTACCTGTTTTGGTTTAGAATACATGTCCGTTTTTGAAACCGAAGCACCTTTTCTAACCCTTATTGCGAAACACGTTAGGCTTGGTCTGATGAGGAATAAACCTGCCAGATTTGTTTCGGTTCCAATCATCGTCAGAGGGATTAGCCTGATTATGCCTGAATCTTTGCCTGTACGAATTATGAGGCATATAGGGCATATTCCTCTGATAAAATCCATATAGGAACGTATGGACGATGTGGACAATTTCTGGCAATATGACCAGGAGTGCCACAATTAAAACAGGTTTGACGTTTTACGTAGAAATCATTTTGGGCAACTCCTCGTCTGGATTGGTTGTGTGGACCAGTTTGCTTAAATTACAAGGACCCATTTTTACATTATTGAACTTATCACCTTGTTTGTCATTAGAGCATCCCTCTTTAACAAATTTATGTGGTGAGTATTTATTGGAATTTTTTGAATTTTTAATCTTATTGGAAACCACATTATCAGAATTCAAAGTTTTAACAGAATCAACCACACAAGATTCCTTGCTCTTTAAAATAGAGCACACACAAACAGTCGGAATAACAGAATTCAAAACAGGTAGTTTTAAAGAAACATCATAAACAATGCCATTATTAAATTCAAAACAAGAGTCGTCGTCCTCATTAGTCCATTCCTTCATAATTACTTTTTCTGCACATGAAGCAAACACGATAGAATCGTTCACTCCTGAAGTGGACGCACTTGCATTCACAAACTAGCTCCATCATATTTATATTGTTTGCCGTACTTCATGTCATTTACCTTTTCTTCGTGTTCTTTGGTAACAAGAGTACTAACATAATTGTGGTTGTAGGGTTCCTATGCCCTTACCTTCGTTTTCTTTCCACCAAAATTGATTTTCAATCATTGAGTTAACTACTTTACTTGAACCATCGAATTTTTTAAAATCTAGTTCAGCCCTTTCAAATTTACTAGTAAGATTCAAAATTTCCAACTTAGAGGCTTCCAGTTTAGCAGTTAATTCAATAATTTCCTGTTTGGCATCGAGGTAGTGACAACATTTTATACTGAATTCAGACTTAAGCTTATATAAATCCTTTTGAGTTGCTTCTATTTTATCTAGAAATCCCTTTTCGTTTTTCTTAAGTTTAAAATTTTCAGATTTTACTCTTTCCATGTCTCTAACTAAATTATCATTGTGGAGCCTATATAATTCTATCTATCAACACAATCTTGAGAACATGGTTGAAAACTTATCTCAGATGAGTCGGGAGAAGTGAAAGCCATATATATGAATTGAAGTTCCCTGGCTTGCTCTTCAGCATCATTTTCTTCGTCAGTGTCTTCAACATTTGTGAAGTTTGCGGTCTAGTTTCCAATGTTGTGAGCAGCCATATGATCCTCCCACGAAAACTGTTGAGCAACCAATCCCCTTTCATCATTTCCCGAACTACCCTCGACTTCTCCTCTAGCATTACCCACTGGAACCAGCGGTCTTTCTGAGTTTCCTTCCTTCGCTGGGTTAGTACATTCACAAGCAAAATGACCCGGCTCGTGATAGTTGTAGCATCTCAGGGTGTCCTTGTTAAAACCCACTTTTTGATTATTAAGCATATTCCAATTGTTTCTGCATGTCCTCTTAGTGAATTTCTGGGCCCGAAATACTATTATGGCGATTTTCCAAGAAATATCCATTTCTTCAACATCGTCAAGATGAATTTGATCAAGCTCAGCAACAACTACAGGTTGGACCAAATCTCTAGCTAGAAATGCATTATAGCAGTTCATGAATCCCGCCATTAGAGCTATGTTCTCCTGGGTCTCTTTCAGAATGGAGGGAATCTGACTGGAGTTCTGTCCATAAGCAACACCAGAAGATGAAGATTTTCCACTATCAGCTGAAGATTGAGCAGACTTAGTGAAGAATATCGGAGCTGGTTGAGGTGGAATAGAAGATGATTGGCCTTGAGTGAATTTGAACATTTGAAAGTTTCCTTGAGGTGGATGTTGTTGAGTGGTCTTGAACATTGAGAAACTGTCTTCAGAAATGAGGGCATTGTTGGAAGTAACGTTGTACCCAGCTGCACTGTAGGATTTTGCATGATTTATTGCACGTTGTTTGTCATCCATATCACATGCCTTGATAGTAGCCATCATCTCAGAGATAGACATTCTGTTGAGATCTTTAGTCTTCTTGATAACAACAACAATCATATCCCAACTCTTTGGCAAAGAGTTCACCAGCTTGTTGTTTATGTCAGAGGTTGCTAGATAAATGCTTGCGGATCTCATTTTAGTCACCAGGGCTATGAACCTTTGGAGTTGAGTCTCCAACGACTCTCCCAGAACATGGTTAAACATATTGAACTTTTGTCGCAGCAAGTCTTGGCGACTTCTTTTCAAGTCTTCATTTCCTTCATACACCTCAATCAACGCCTCACATAATTCCTTAGCAGATTGCAGTTCTCTAAAACCAAGGGCAATCTCAGGTGAGAGTGCCATGGTTAAAGTTGAACGTGTCTTTTCATCCTCCTCAACTTTAGCAAAATCATCATCATCATACATAGCAACGGGCTTCACAATAATTTCAGTTGAGTTAGCACGTTGATAAGTAATTCTTTGAGGTCCCCTAACAATACTTCTCCAAACTTTGGCATCCTTCATCTTAATGTATTTCTCAAAACGAAACTTCCATTCACTAAACTCTTCATGAGACAAGAGACGGGGTATACGAGTGGTGGTCCCCATTATAGAGTCCCGTTCTTGATGGAGTGAAGTGTTGGTTGAACCATTGCCATTAGTTAAATGTTCCATGTTTAGTTAAATTAGTTCACGAGTAATTTGAGTCCAGAAAATTTTAGAGTCCAAAACACAAAGCCCAAATCAAGTTGATCAGGCCTAAAAGTGGTTACAGTCCTGTTGACCGAGAACTAGATTCTTTGACCGAGAACTAGAATTAACTGAGAACTAATACCGAGAACTACAGAAAGTTGGCCGAGAACTCAAATCGTTGACCGAGAACTCAACAATTGAGCCGAGAACACATGTTTGATGCTGAGAACCTTGTTTTTAAGCAGAAAACCATTTTTAATCGTAACTAACTTCCAAGAAAACTGGGATTTGATTTTTTTCCAAACCAAAAACCAATCTTTTACCAAAAACAGATCCTTCACCTCTCTTCCATCAACAGTTCGCCGGAAAAATTAACACAACCACCAAGGAACAAAGATCTTGAATCCTTGATATCACAATAACGAGCCTAAATAGGTTTAAGGCTCTGATACCAATTGTAAGGTCCAAGACTGATCTTTCAATTATGATATCAACGAATCTAGATGTTGGTGCGGAAATCCAACACTAGATGATTCAAGAACACAGAACACAAACACGTAGAACACAAGGAATTGCTTCAAAACACACGTTATATTAAACGTCAGATGCTTAAGCACTATGATTACAATCTCGTCTAAACAACCTTAGACGGCCAAAAATACCAACTGAATGAGCAACCCAAAACCTTATACAATAAGTTCTATATATAGGGTACCCAACATGCTAGCCCAATCATAGCCCAAAGCCCACCGAGATCCATAAGGATCTCGGTTTACATACAACACCCAATAACAAAAAAACTAAGTACAAACCATCAAATCTAGGCCCAACAAGAGGGCTCCAGCCCTCTCACTCCTCACACCAAATCATACATCAATTTCTCTCTCTAGAAATCACCTCGTAAAACGTGCCCCGATTCCTTGTAATTCGTGCACTAAACCGACGATACCCCGAAGTACCCACGACATTATCTTGAAGTTTGTGCCACCAAGGAGACGAGCTGACAACCGCCTCGAAGTGCGTGCCAACGAAGTTCAAAGACTGCCGTGCATTGGTCTGCGTGCTAAAGAAGATTGTTAGTGCACGGTTTTGCGTCTAGAGTCTTTGTATTTATCGTTAATGTTTTATTTATTAATTAATATAATATTTAATGTTTATTATTAACTAGTTCGTTAAGATTAAGTCTAGTTCGCTATGGATGTTAGCGAACTAAGACATTATAATGTATTCCCTCCTGATTCGTTTGGGGATGTTAACGAATCAGGGGGTGATTTGCTATGTTAAATTATGTAACGAAAGGGAAGCTGGTTCGCTAGGGGTGTTAGCGAACCAGGTCGCCTTCTATATATAGTGAACTACTGTTCACTTTAATGTAAGTTTTTGGAGAAAAGTTTTCAAAAGGAATTTTGAGTAATTTCTCTCTCTCAAGCTTCACCTTAACATTATTCGTTTAATCTATTGATAATATATATATATACATAACATTAAATCAAGGTAAACTATGAGCTAGATCTTTAATAGTGGTAATCGGATATTCACAGATCTGAGATCTGTTTATTGTTATTGATTGTTATCATCACGGGATCCAACAAGTGGTATCAGAGCTGTTGGTGCTCTTTACACTTGATTTGGTGTTTTAATTGTTATGTTTATTAAGTTTTTTGGTTTTGTTTGGTTTTGAATCAATTTTTATTTGAATTGATTGAATTATGGATAATTTGGATTGAGGTTGTGTTGGTTAAGGTATTGGATAGGTGTGGATTAAAGATTGAGGTGTGGATTGGATTTGTGTGTTTTGGATTTGGATTCGGTTTAAGTCCGAAACAGGGGTGTGTTGTTGGTCAAATTGATTTGGTTTAAGGTGTTAATCGGTTACGAGGTTATGTGTATTGGATTCAGATTTGGTTTACGAGTAGATTGGTAGGTTATTTGTGCATTTTGGTTGAGTAACGAGGTTGTATTACAAATCTGGTATTGTTGAGTTTCTGGGTTTGATTTTCAAAATTTCTGGAAAAATCGTTTGAAGTTTTGAAGATTTGAAAATGAATGTAATTCGTTATCTTTTCCTGGTGATTCGCTATATGTTTCTTGGTGATTCGTTATCAACAGTGTTACTTCGCTACCTAGTTCCTTAATAAATTCGTGTGAGTTATTGGTTCGTGTTATCTAGTTCGTTAACTAGATTAACCGATTCGTGTGACACGTGTTCTTCTTGCGATTTGTGTTATAACAACCTTTGCCACGTGGCATAAGGTGTCAGAGTTGTTACAAACGGTTGTAACAACCTGATTCGCTATAGTGTGATTCGCTAATCAACTGTAGCTGATTCGTTATATTAATTCGCTAAGCATTTCTTAGTGATTCGTTACTGTTTATCTTTGTGCTTCGCTAAACTAATCCTTTGTGATTCGTTTGGTCAATTCGTTAAGTTGACTTGTGATTCGCTAAATCTTCATCTCATTCTTTATCTGTTTGTCATTTGGTTGATTCATTAACTTTATTTGTGATTCGATAAGTTGACTCGTTAGGTTGACTTTTGATTCGCTAAAACACTCATCTCATTCGTTAAGGTACTTCGTTGCTGATCAGTCTTAACTTCGTTAAGAGTTGATTCGCTATAACTGTTCATAGTTTGCTATAACTGTTTATAGTTCGCTATAACTGTTCATAGTTCGCTATAACTGTTCACTGATTTGTTAAGCTATTTCACTCTTTGATTCGTTAAATTCTTAAATTTTTAAGAATGGCTGGTATGTATGCATTAGCGTCTCAAAACATGTTGATGCAACAGATGTTGCAACTTGATACCGAGATAGGTTCACATTTTAAATGTCCAAGATTGATGAAGTTCAGTGACTTTGCCAAGTGGGAACCTCGGTTTCGTGCACATTTGGGATCTGTTCATCCTGACTGCTCATATTGTCTTGATGAAGTTTATGTTGCACCAATGATTGGTGATGATACTATTGGGTATACTCCTAAAGCTGTTTCTCAATACTCACAAGAAGAGAAGAAAGCTTTAGAAATAGAGATAAAAGCATATTCTACTTTGACTATGGCTTTACCAGAAAATATCATTCATCAAGTTGGTAGTATCAAGAGATGTGCGTCTTTATTTCAACATCTGCGTATGAGAAGCATGGGAAACACAGCTGAGAGTAAGAAAGTTATGCTCAAGTTTCAGTTTCGAAACTTTAATCTATTGAAGGGAGAAACAGTTGAAGAGATGACTACAAGATTTAGTCACTTAATTGCTGAAATGGACAAGATGAAAATGGAAATTTCTGAAAGAGATAAAATTGACACTATTAAAAGTGTGCTTCCAAGTTCCTACTCAACATTTCTAATGGTTTTGAAATAGAATGATTATTTTCTGAATGAAGACTTGACGGCACTTGAATTCCTACAAAATATCGAAGCTTGAGAATATGATCTTAAGTGTCAAAAATCCTCCAAAGAAAATCAAGATCCAGCTTTCTATGGTTGAAGTATGCCTCTTAGTTCAACGAACTCTCCAATCACTGCTTTTCTTACTCATGCGGCAAGTGAAAAAGAATCAACTGTGTTTAATTGTAACGATTCCGACGAAACCTGGTATACCCTAACCGGTAGACAATAGTTACGTTATATTTAATGTCGGGTACATGAATTACCATATTAATCATACGAGAATACATGGTTCATTGTATTGATTGTACGTGAATATATAATTCACCGTATTGAATATGCGGTCAATCGATCGATAGTTATTGAAACCCGAACGAATCGAGGGTTCAATTATAGACGAGATATATGATATTTAGTGATGTTACGAAGTATTAAAGCTTCGGGATAAGTGGATTAAAGCACAGAAAAAGGATTTCGATTTAATAGTACGTCGGTACGTTAAACGAAACCTTTAATACCAAACCGAGCAAGAGATGATCGATCAAGCCGAAAAAGATGCGCGATAATTAATGATATGATGTTTTAAGTTAATGAAAGTCATGGTTTAGGTTTTTGAAGTTTTAAATCGGTTTTATATAAATTTCATTTTTAAGCCGAAAAAACGACCGTTTTGGCCTCGTTTTAAGCCGAATTAAACATTTAACCGAAAAACGAACTGAACCAGATTATCCAAAACATTATCCGGATATCCGAAATCCAAACATGTGGCCTAGAATGAAGAGGTGGGTCCCACCCCACCCCCTCAATATTCCAATCGGCTTTCTTTCCTTCTTCTTTATTTTTTTTTTCTTTTTTACACTACCATTCCATCTCCTTCATCTCTTCCTCCCAAGATCATGATCCAAAACCGAGATTTTGGAGCAAGAAAACAAGGTAAAGAATCGAGTTAATCACGTTTCCATCTTCGTTTCTTGAGTTTAATTGCAAGAAAATGAGGTTTCAAGGATGAAAACCGATTCTTGCATGATCAAGTGATGTATACGGGTTATACAAGGGATCTTGGTCCAAGAAAGGGGTTAAGCGAACCAAGAACGAATTTTTTACGGTTTAAATCTTTGTTTTTGAATCATAACCGAAACTATAGTGTAAGAGGCTTGATCGTGAGTGTAACTTGCTTGGAATTGTGGTATGTTGGTTGTAGGTTCTGTGTTTAGTGGTAGATAAGGCGGAAAGACGAGTTTGTAGCTTGTAGTGGCGGAAAACGAAAGGTATATTCGGTTATGTTCGGTTTTGGAGTTTTTGGACAGATTGTTGATCGTTTAGAGTTGGGTCATGAAATTTTACAGGGATGTTCTACACATGAAAATAAGAGTTCTGTGAAGTTTTGGTAATTTTTGGGTAAAGGATGAATATTTGGTGAATTTAATGCTCGGTTTTGGCCAAAAACGGTGAAAAATAGTTAAATATCATGAAAAATTCTGGAAAATTGCAGATAAGCTTTGTATATTATGTATAAGTCACACACAAAATTTGAGGTCAGTTGGAGAAGTCTAAGTAGGCTTTTCGGTTAAACGAGTTTTAGGGTTTTCTAGCTCGGTTTTAGTGAATATGGCATGTAAAAGAAGATTTTGGTTCTGGAAAAATTACAGGGGACTATGTGGATGGCAGGGGACATCCAGGAGAAATTTGGGATTTTTCTAAGATCGTTTTGTATTTACGACATATTTAGTGTTTAAATGGTGTTTAAAAATAGATAAATAAATTTTATATATAAAAATTAATTCTGGAAATATTTTTATAAAATTACCCACTATCAAAAAGTGGTTTGTGCAAAATTTCAAGATCCGAGGTTAAACGGATAATTATTTGTGCTAATTATCAAACTTTTAAAGTTAAAACGCGTAAACCGGTGAAGTTCGCTTAAGCGAGCTGACTGGTGTATAAAAACCCTAGAAATGAACTATTTTCATATAATTGAGTTAAACAAGTAAAAATGAATCATCCGAAAATAATTCGGATGATTTGGGTATTTTTAACCGATTTAACAGTTTCCGGTACGCCAAATACGGAAACGGGTCCCGCGGCCAATCGGGGCGTCTAAACCGAGCTCTAATTTCACCACTTTAATTTAATGATCAGTCAACAATTATTTTCGGGTCGTGTGTGACTAAACTCAATTTTGGAACATAAAAACGGATAACCGTGCTAGGCACGCAAAACGGGGAAAACAAGCTATTAGAAAATTTGACTGTTGAACTCTAAACGACATCACAATCTGAGTCCGGAGAAGTATTTCGGGTACAGTACTGGGTTAACAGTGTCCCCAGATGTACCGGTTGATACAGTTAAAGATTATATAAACAATAATTGTATAATAACGATCGTAGGGATCATATTACAGATTGGACGTGTTAACTGATAATGATTGTTGTTACCTGATTGAATGTGCTAAGGTGAGTTTCACGAGCCCCTTTTTCTGAATTGTCTTCAAATATTAAGATGAAGTGATTGCTTACGTGCTAAGTGCTTGATGTGTGTAAGATTTGCGTGCAGGATGTTAGGATACATTATAACAAATAGAATTGTGTATCGTATTGTATGATGCGTGTATCACCTAGACGGTAATGAAATACAAGATAATGCAATTTGAAGTATATTAATGTATTCAGTTTTCTTTATAAACAATGTGGTTGATATCAGAGGTGTCTGTTGCATCCCGTTTACGTTTCCGCTGCGGTCGCGGGGTGTTACAGAACTTGGTATCAGAGCCATTGGTTATAAAGATTTAGGATGTCTTTAAAAGATACCTAAAATATAACCAGTAGCTCAAGTATTATAGGATCTGAATATCAACTAATAATTTATAGTGACGAGAGCTGGATGAACCTGGACGGACAAGTGAGTTATTATAGTCCGGAACATAATAACAGACTTGTCCGCACGAGGGAATTTAGGGGAAGTCACGGGGTACGTTAATAGGTAAAAATGGCAACATATGTGTAAAGTATATAATATTATTTATACGTGCTAATGTGTATATATATATGTGTACATATCTTGTGGGTACATGTATTGAGAAATAGGACCCGGATGGGGAACCGGGGGATGAAATAATAAAAGTACCGAGGATGCTGAAATTTCGAGAGCATCGGTCGATGATAAATCTGACTTATCGGGCCATAGTTATGATAGTACCAAGTTAGATCTCCCGTTTGATATTAACCAGAAATATCTAGTAACCGTCACTCCCAACCGGAATTAATAAATCCCTTACCCTACCAACACCGGTACCGTATATCTTAATAATCCGCTATGTTCACCCGAACCGACGACCCACACGTACGGACGGACCTGTACGTGAACCCATTCTTATTCCGTTAAAAAAAAAAAATTATAAAAATATATATATGTATTGCTTACTTTCAAACATATGAGACATACCACCTCCAGATCGAGAATTACCGATTTTAACGAACCTAGAACGCTTGACGACATTGATTGAGCAAGTGATAGAATTTCCCATAATGGTAATTGATAATATATGAAGGCAACCCATGTTGCGCGATTACCTTGAACCTTGCAACTCCCTATGTTATCCTTACATTCGTTAGATGCCTATACCCATGTATACTTGAATAGAATGATTACCCATACACAAAGAGGTGTTGGAATCATTATAGCATAGTTGGTTGTTCGTTCGTAGGTGGTATACCGTGTATGCCGGATATACGAATAAACACGGATATTATAACTCCGTGGTACCTAATCGTTTGGTGCTCACGGTGAGCATGTATCGGTTATGATGACATGCAGAAGGATATTGAAATCAAGCATGTTAAACATTAATCTTTGTTGAGAAAGATCTATATGTCAGTTGGTGACAAGGGTTATGAAACATATTTGAACGTTAACCGACGTCAGGTTAAGTCCATATGTTATTATATTTGTGGGACATATATATTAGATACTGGTATGTGTAATATGTATGATAATATTTGGTGTGTATGTGTACCTGCTGTTATGATTGAGCTGGTAACGAGTTATACGGTGAGATTAGTATTGATTACTGCGTACGGGATGAGTACGGCAGAATGACATAAAAAGAGTAACTCCAATGATGGAGATTGATATGATTTAGTTGATTGCTCAAAGATAGCAGATGATGATACCGAATGTCGTATCACAGATCACTGCTAGTGTTGATGCAAATGTGATCGCAAGATTGTAGATCGAGCAATCACATGAATATGAATATTTCAATTCGTGGTGGTATTACTAAAAGTGATAATGTTCCACCGAATACTATTATGACTACAAGTATTAGTTATAAACTAAACATGAATAGTAGTCGTAATGAATTAGATCCTGTATGAAGGATATGTCTGTTGATTGTGTTAAGGAAATTATTAATAGTTTACTGATGGAAAAGGGAGGAATAGATTAGCGAGTAGATAGAAAAGATCGAAATGGTTAAGGATATTGGTATGAGTCTAGAACATTGTGTAGTGAAATATGCTACAGATATGTTGGTAGATTATGTTGTATCGTGATGGAACACGATGGTACAAAATTATAGTTAGAAAATTATTACTCAGATGTTATGGTCGGAATTTAATATTCTTGTGCTAGAGCACTCTTATTCGAGTAATTAAGTTCAGAGACTGGAAACTGAGCTATGAAAGATAGAAATGTTGTGTGCTGATCACTTAGAACACGCTAATCGTTTGAAGGAATTGTCATGTTCGGTAACATGACTAATTACTCCTGAAACTAAGCGAAGTGAGCGCCATATTGGGGATTAACTCCATCGATAAGGAGTATAGTCAACCCTGTAAAATATACAACTTTTGGAAGGGTTGTGTCACAAGCCAACCTTGATATATTTGACTCTATGGGAAGCGGAATGGAAGGACGTTAGGTGAAACGTCGAGTGTTAAAGAAGAGAAATGATAAAGGAAGAAGAATGTCGAGTGATAGTAGGCCACAGGTGTGGTAAAGATGGACGTAATGCCACAATTGTAGAACCAAGTGAAGCCATGTGAACCGACAACCCCAACCCATTCGTGTACAACCACTCCGAACCCAACAACTTCAATAACAATCCATCCAAAGAAATCAAATTATGCCAAACAGTTGTACTTGTTATGAATGTGGCAGTACAGAACGTTACAAGAGAAATTGCCCAAAGTGAACCAAGGTGTTGTTGGAAGATGAACCTCATGACAAGCATCAACCTCTGATCAAGCAAGGAGCCGTGCTTTTGTGAGTAATTCAAATAAAGCACGTCATGATCCAAAAGTGGTATTAAGTACGTTGTAGTTTTAAATCAATAGGCTTCAGTGATATTTTTACGGTCGTCGATAGAAGTTAGTTCCTGCTAACCTCCTATCATTTGGAAAGATACCGATTAGTGAAACTATAGAACCCCATACGGTAAAATCGCTAACGGTAAATCCCTAATGGTTAATTAAATTGTTCGGAATTGTCCTATTATTCTGAACGATTAACCTTTCCTTATTGACCTATGACCTGTAAAGTTAAGAAGTTTTGACGTAATAGCTAACACGGATTGGCTAATTCAACATGAAGCTGAAATCAAATATGAAAAGAAGATGATTAGAAGCTCTTTTTCGGACGATGAAGCGATTATATACAGAGAAAAGTGTACGGTATTATGTTACCACTCTAATCTCATCTTGAGATGTTTTAATATTTACGACAAGAAGACGTGGTGTATTTAACAAACGTGATTGCCAAAGTAATTAAAAGAAAACATACAAAAGATATCCCGGTGGTACGCGAATTTCCACAAGTTTTCCCAGAAGAACTTCCTGGATTACCGCCAACCCGACATGTCGAATTCAGAATCGATTTAATACCTCAAGCTGGCCCTGTTGCTAAAGCATCTTACCGACTTACACCAACTGAAATGCAATAATTATTGGATAAGGTTTCATACGACCTAGTTAGTCACCATGGGGTGCACCAGTGTTATTTGGGAAATGAAGGACGGAATTGTTAGGATATGTATTGATTAGGGAGAATTGAATAAAGTGACGATCAAGAGTAGGTACTCACTTCTTCGAAGTGAATGATCGGTTTAATCAACTGCAAGGGGCTATTTATTTTTAGAAAATTGATCTTAGATATAGTTATCACCAAATGAGAAATCCAAGAGGAGGACGTTACAACAACATCGTTTCGGACTCGTACGGCCATTATGAATTCTTATCCATGCCGTTCGGGCTAACAAAGGCGCAGGCAGTGTTCATGGAACTCAAGAACCGAGTCTGTAAACTTTATTTTGACAAACTTGTCATAGCATTCATTGATGATATTTTGATATATTTGCAACGTAAAGAAGAGCACGAACGACGGTTAAGGAAAATTGTGGAAGTATTAAAGCAAGAGGAGTTGTACGCGAAGTTTTCGAGATGTGATTTTGAATAAAGAAGGCATAATTCCTTGGTCATGTTGTAAAGCAACAAGGATTTCACATAGATCCAAATAAGATAGAAACCATTTAAAATTGTGCCAAGCGCTGATTTTAAGTCTCCCCGATGGAGACGATGGTTTTGTCGCGTATTGTGACGCATCGCGTAGAGGGTTAGGATGCGTGTTGATGCAGAATAATAAGGTTATAGCCTATACTTCCCGACAGTTAAAAGTACACGAGAAAAAAATTACACTACTCATGACTTAGAACTGGGAGCGGTTATCTTCGCACTTGAAATCTGGAGACATTATCTCCACGGTACGAAGTGCACCATCTTCACCGATCATAAAAGTTTGCAGCACATATTTGATCAGAAGGATCTGAATATGAGGCAACGAAGATGGGTCGAGTTGTTAAGCGATTATGACTGTGACATCCGTTATCACCCTGGCAAGGCTAACGTCGTAGCTGATGCCTTGAGTAAGAAAGATCGGGTTAAGCCATTGCGAGTGCAAGTGCTGGGGATGATAGTCCAGTCGAACCTTTCAAACCTGATTCGAGTCGCTCAATGTGAGGCGTTGAAAGAGGAACAATTGGAAAAGAAGGAACCTTACGGCAATGAGGAGAATTTCGAACAGCGCGTGGACTAAATTCTCTACTTCAAAAATCGGGTTTGGATCCCGACCCTCCATGACCTTCGTGAATTAATCATGGACAAAGCGCATAGATCGAAATATTCCATACATCCGGGATCGGATTAGACTATTGATGATACGAATATCTGAAAGGATTTTATTAATGGCCGAGTTTGGAGAAAGATATGGTTACGTGTGTTGGTGAATATTAAGTTATGCAAGAGATAAGGCTGCACACCGAAAACCCTGGGGAACGCCGCAACGACAGAAAAATTCGCCAATGATAGTGGGAATAAATTGCAATGGATTTCGGGACGCAAATTCCAAAGATATATCAAAGGCATGATGTAAATTTGGGTAATCGCGGATCGATTAACCAATCCTCGCATTTCATCCCAATCCATGACGATTACCGCCACGAATTCTCACCCAAATTCCTGATGGTGAAAAGGTATCTCGTCGTGGAGTACCATTTTCAATGATCTCAGATCGAAATAGTCATCCTACTTCCATTATTGGAAGGCGGGGAAGGAAGCATCGAGAGCTTGAAGCTATCTATGGGTGAAGTAATTATCACCAAATTGTTAAATTGAAAATGGGCGTCAATCAAGCCATAAGATATGAATTGATTCGAGAAACAACCAATCGGATTTATAATATTCAAGATAGGTTGAAAGCAGCACGAGATTGGCAAAGGATTTATGCCAACATTCAACGGAAACCATTGTCACCGGAAAGAGGTGACAAGGCATTTTTAAGGCATCACCTTCGAGAGGTGATATATGGTTTGGCAAAACCGAAAATAGCTCCTTAATATATTGGACCTCATGAGACTATCTCCATGATTGGTCATTTAGTTTATCGATTAAAGTACTCCAGGGGCTAAGTACTATACATGATGTTTTGCCTTGTATACGGATTGAAAAGTACCTAAGCGATGAGGCAACGAAAGTACCAGTAATGGAGGTACTCATAGAAGACATGCCTGATATCATAAATGATTCCGTAGAGTTAGTAGGCGGGAAAACTAAACAGTTTGGACACACCAAGCTTTATTGATTAAGATTAAGTGGAATTCACAGCGAGGACCAGATTATACCTGGTAACGCGAGGGTGAATTCTGAAGGAAAAACCCCCCACCCTTATCTCGGAAGGGGATAGTGGGCGTGTAAAATTTCGAGGACGAAATTTCTTAACGGGGGGAGAATGTAACGATTCCGACGAAACCCGGTATACCCTAACCGGTAGACAATAGTTACGTTATATTTAACGTCGGGTACATGAATTACCATATTAATCATACGAGAATACATGGTTCATTGTATTGATTGCACGTGAATATATAATTCACCGTATTGAATTAGCGGTCAATCGATCGATAGTTATTGAAACCCGAACGAATCGAGGGTTCAATTATAGACGAGATATATAATATTTAGTGATGTTACGAAGTATTAAAGCTTCGGGATAAGTGGATTAAAGCACAGAAAAAGGATTTCGATTTAATAGTACGTCGGTACGTTAAACGAAACCTTTAATACCAAACCGAGCAAGTGATGATCGATCAAGCCGAAAAAGATGCGCGATAATTAATGATATGATGTTTTAAGTTAATGAAAGTCATGGTTTAGGTTTTTGAAGTTTTAAATCGGTTTTATATAAATTTCATTTTTAAGCCGAAAAACGACCGTTTTGGCCTCGTTTTAAGCCGAATTAAACATTTAACCGAAAAACGAACTGAACCAGATTATCCAAAACATTATCCGGATATCCGAAATCAAAACATGTGGCCTAGAATGAAGAGGTGGGTCCCACCCCACCCCCTCAATATTCCAATCGGCTTTCTTTCCTTCTTCTTTATTTTTTTTTTCTTTTTTACACTACCATTCCATCTCCTTCATCTCTTCCTCTCAAGATCATGATCCAAAACCGAGATTTTGGAGCAAGAAAACAAGGTAAAGAATCGAGTTAATCACGTTTCCATCTTCGTTTCTTGAGTTTAATTGCAAGAAAATGAGGTTTCAAGGATGAAAACCGATTCTTGCATGATCAAGTGATGTATACGGGTTATACAAGGGATCTTGGTCCAAGAAAGGGGTTAAGCGAACCAAGAACGAATTTTTACGGTTTAAATCTTTGTTTTTGAATCATAACCGAAACTATAGTGTAAGAGGCTTGATCGTGAGTGTAACTTGCTTGGAATTGTGGTATGTTGGTTGTAGGTTCTGTTTTTAGTGGTAGATAAGGCGGAAAGACGAGTTTGTAGCTTGTAGTGGCGGAAAACGAAAGGTATATTCGGTTATGTTCGGTTTTGGAGTTTTTGGACAGATTATTGATCGTTTAGATTTGGGTCATGAAATTTTACAGGGATGTTCTACACACGAAAATAAGAGTTCTGTGAATTTTTGGTATTTTTTGGGTAAAGGATGAATATTTGGTGAATTTAATCCTCGGTTTTGGCCAAAAACGGTGAAAAATAGTTAAATATCATGAAAAAATCTGGAAAATTGCAGATAAGCTTTCTATATCATGTATAAGTCACACACAAAATTTGAGGTCAGTTGGAGAAGTCTAAGTAGGCTTTTCGGTTAAACGAGTTCTAGGGTTTTCTAGCTCGGTTTTAGTGAATATGGCATGTAAAAGAAGATTTTGGTTCTGGAAAAATTACAGGGGACTATGTGGATGGCAGGGGACCTCCAGGAGAAATTTGGGATTTTTCTAAGATCGTTTGGTATTTACGACATATTTAGTGTTTAAATGGTGTTTAAAAATAGATAAATAAATTTTATATATAAAAATTAATTCTGGAAATATTTTTATAAAATTACCCACTATCAAAAAGTGGTTTGTGCAAAATTTCAAGATCCGAGGTTAAACGGATAATTATTTGTGCTAATTATCAAACTTTTAAAGTTAAAACGCGTAAACCGGTGAAGTTCGCTTAAGCGAGCTGACTGGTGTATAAAAACCCTAGAAATGAACTATTTTCATATAATTGAGTTAAACAAGTAAAAATGAATCATCCGAAAATAATTCGGATGATTTGGGTATTTTTAACCGATTTAACAGTTTCCGGTACGCCAAATACGGAAACGGGTCCCGCGGAAAATAGGGGCGTCTAAACCGAGCTCTAATTTCACCACTTTAATTTAATGATCAGTCAACAATTATTTTCGGGTCGTGTGTGACCAAACT
This sequence comes from Bidens hawaiensis, assembly GCF_021521415.1. Classification (NCBI taxonomy): domain Eukaryota; kingdom Viridiplantae; phylum Streptophyta; class Magnoliopsida; order Asterales; family Asteraceae; genus Bidens; species Bidens hawaiensis. Next base: position 231,382 of record NW_027494653.1, on the reverse strand, counting down.
CAATTTTGGAACATAAAAACGGATAACCGTGCTAGGCACGCAAAACGGGGAAAACAAGCTATTAGAAAATTTGACTGTTGAACTCTAAACGACATCACAATCTGAGTCCGGAGAAGTATTTCGGGTACAGTACTGGGTTAACAGTGTCCCCAGATGTACCGGTTGATACAGTTAAAGATTATATAAACAATAATTGTATAATAACGATCGTAGGGATCATATTACAGATTGGACGTGTTAACTGATAATGATTGTTGTTACCTGATTGAATGTGCTAAGGTGAGTTTCATGAGCCCCTTTTTCTGAATTGTCTTCAAATATTTTCCCGGGGCGGAAAGCATGTTACTATTGAAATGTTTAAATACATACTGAACGCATGGATTTGCGTGTAATTACAAATATTTGATTGTACGGGAATCGTACGGAATGGGTACAGGACTGGGTTAACAGTGTCCCCAGATGTCTTTGGAAGTGTTTCCGGGTTAACATTGCCCCCGGAGTGAGTACAATACTGGGTTAACAGTGTCCCCAGATAATATTATATTATGATATGGATTTATCATGGTTTACTAAAATTGTGAAACTCACCAACTATTCGTAGTTGACCCGTTTTCTCACATGCTTTTCAGGTACAATTAAGATGAAGTGATTGCTTACGTGCTAAGTGCTTGATGTGTGTAAGATTTGCGTGCAGGATGTTAGGATACATTATAACAAATAGAATTGTGTATCGTATTGTATGATGCGTGTATCACCTAGACGGTAATGAAATACAAGATAATGCAATTTGAAGTATATTAATGTATTTAGTTTTCTTTATAAACATTGTGGTTGATATCAGAGGTGTCTGTTGCATCCCGTTTACGTTTCCGCTGCGGTTGCGGGGTGTTACATTAATGATCCAAAAGTTTGTTTCTACTCTGCCGGTAATTCAGGTGGTTCTGGAAGTTCAACTAATACCAATCCATTTGCTACACCACCTAGTGTTAATATGAAGGAAGCTGAGCAAAATTTTGCTTTTCTGACGGCTTTTATGTCTTCATATGAAAACTTAGTGAGTAGTAAAATTGCCACATGTGATTTAACAAATGAGGACTATGATCAGATAGATCCAGATGATCTAGAAATCATGGATTTAAAATGGAACATGGCTATGTTCGTTCGTAAAGTTAAGAGATTCATGCAAAGAACTGGAAAAGATCTTCCAGCTTTAAACAAGAAGTTGGGTTTTGACAAATAAAAAGTAAAGTGTTATAATTGTCAAGAATTTGGGCATTTCGCGAAGGAATGTGACAAACCAAGGAAAGAATATACTGGTTCTCGTGGTCAAAGTCAAAATGCTTCTACACCACGAGGGAGTGATGCTGAAAAGAAACCATCTTCTTCTACAACACAAGCAATGTTAGCAGATGGAACTGATTGGTCACAACGGTTACTATGCAATGATGTTCAAGCAAATTTGGCTATGTTTGGGTTACATAAAGATTGTCAAGATGCTACTGGTAGTGAGATGTCTTCTGATAACGATTCTGGATCTGATTCTGACGACTCTTGCGACAAGCCTTCTGAATCAATGTTTGCTTGCATGGCCAAGATCAATGAGGTTAGTAATTCTAGTTCTGCTACTTTGTTTGTTAAAGCATCATGTGTTGACTGTGAATCTAACAAATCTAAGATAGAAGCATTGAAAAATCAAAATGATAATCTTATAAGAGAAATTGCTTCTCTTAAGGATACTTATCGACAATCTCTTGAATCTCAAAGGAGATCTCGAGAAAAGATTGAAGCATTGTCGACAAGTAACCACGATCTCAAAGCCAAGTTATCTGTGAAAATGACCATTAATGACCAAAAGTTTCAGGAAATTTTGAAACATCGTTCTAAGATAACTGAGCTTGAGAATGAGGTTCTTGAATTGAAGAACAAATTGGGGAAATTTAGGAACTCATCTTTTCTGTTGAATTAAATTATTGAAGTATCTGGAAAACAAAAAAATTCTAAGAAAGGTATTGGTTTTGTTGAAATTCCACCACCTTTTCATAATGATTATAAAATTAATCCTTTTGCAAGAAAAGAAGAGGATTTGATTCAAAAAGAATCTATGATTTCTGAAAAACCTAAATTGGTTAAACCTGAAATTGTCAAACCCCATGTTGCTCCTCAAAAACCTCATGTGGAAAGTAAAAAGGTCTTTGTTGAAAATGTTGATAAAGTGATTATTGAAGATGTGTTTGAACCTGAGATAATACACAAGAATAAGAACATTCCTAGTTCTAATCATATTCTTTGCGAACCTCAAGAGTTTGAGGAAGCTGTGTATGGTTCATCTAAATCTCAAGTGAACAAGGAAGAAACTGTGAAAACCAAACTAGTGAGGGCAAAGAAGTCAGTTAAACCAAAGATTTCTGACGAGGACTTAATGCGTTTCATTAATCCTCCGAATTCTAAGTCCTTATCGGCTAGAGTTTTTAAGTTAAAGGGAATGGATACTATGTTCATTGAAAAAGATATTCCAATTAGTATTATCAAACCTGAACTTATTGAGAGTGTTTTTGTCAATGAAACTTCAAAAATTCAAGAACCTGAACGTGTGTATGCTTAAACAAAAACATCAGCTCAATCTGACCCATTGACTAAGGCAAAACAATTTTTAAAACAAACTAAGAAAGTTAACTTTGTGAAGTCAACAGGAACATATACACTTAAAAGTTTTTCTAACTGTTCTAATTTAGATTTTTATTTAAAGAAGAAATCTGAATTATCTGATGAGTTTGCTAAGAGCATGACTAAAAATGTGAGTCATCATCAACCGTCTGCATCATTTATTCCAATTCCTTCTCAACATCATCATGTAGACATGCGAACTTGTTTCTTATGCGGTCAACAAGGTCATGTTGTGAGGAATTGTAGTCAGCAGAACTATCAAAATCTTCATCCTTTCATCAAGGACAAATCTAAGCCAATTCCATTGGTCAAGGAGATTCTGAAACGACCTGTGTCGTATGCTGATGATACTCATATTTTGTTCTCTAATGTGAATCCTCGGAAGGTTCTTCATGTCAATGAGACACACGGTCAAGTGAAACCAAAATTCATTCCAACTGAGCCCATATGTCAAAACAAGAATTCAAACATTGTTCAGGCAGCTTACTTAAGACGAAAGTCTAGGAAGCCGGTAACTTATTCACAAGTGGTTGAACAACAGTTGAAATCTGTTCAAGTTAATGATCAAAGAGAAAATCAAAAGGTGCCCAAGACTGAGGCATGGGCTGCCTTTTTGAATTAATCACTTTTGTTTGTGTGTAGGGTTCATCCAAGACCATTTCTGGTGAAAACTGGATCATGGATAGCGGATGTTCTCGTTATATCACTGGGAATCTCGACCTATTAGCTAACGTAAGAAACATTCAAGGGGGTTATGTAGCGTTTGCAGGGAATTCTGGGGGCATGATCACACAAGAGGGTGAAGTTTCAAATGGCCACATTACGTTCGAGAAAGTGAATTATTGCGACAAAGTTGATCATAACTTATTGAGTGTATCGCATATTTGTGATAAAAAATACACTACGATATTTACTGACAAAGAATGTCTTATCTTGAAACCGGGTTATGTTATCCCTGAGGACATGGTTGTCATGCGATCGCCACGATCAAATGATATTTATGTCTTAAATATAAGCTCTAAGGTATCCACATCGATCGAAACATGTTTTGTCTCGAAAGCAACCGAGAAAGACTCAATTTTATGGCATCGTAGAATGGGTCATATACATGTCAGAAAGATGAATTATTTAATGGCAAATGACTTAGTTGAGGGTGTCTCGTTAAAGAATTTTAAGTTATCTGACCATTGCGTTGCATGCAAAAAGGGCAAGCAGAAGAAGAAGACACATCCCTCTAAGTTATTGAATTCCATTGATACTCCTTTGGAACGACTTCATATGGATTTGTTTGGTCCAGTGAATCGTGCGAGTATTTCTGGAGACTAGTATTGTCTTGTAGTGACTGATGATTATTCAAGATACTCTTGAGTATTATTTATGAGTTCAAAAGATCAAACACCGGTTTTGGTACAAAATCTTATTACTAAGATTGAATCACTGTATAAACAAAAGGTGAGGAGAATCCGAAGTGATAATGGTACTGAATTCAAAAACACTATATTGGATTTCTTTTGTATTCAAAAGGGAATTCACTGAGAATATAGTGCACCTTATGTACCTCAACAAAACGGTGTTGCTGAACGGAAAAATAGAACTGTGATTGAAGCTGCACGTACAATGCTTGCTGATTCAAAGCTTCCTATCCAATTCTGGAATGAGGCAGTGAATACAGCTTGTTATACGCTTAATCGAGTTCTAACTGTGAAACGACTCAAGAAAACAAGCTACGAGATCTTAAATAATAGAAAACCTAATTTAAAGTACCTGGAACCATTTGGGTGTCCGTGTACAATGTTGAAGAATGATTCGGGTAAATTTGAAGAAAAAGCTATCGAAGGGTATTTCTTGGGATATGCATCTCCAAAGAAAAGGGTTTTTAATTTCACATCTGGTTGTGTTGAAGAATGGTACCACGTGGACTGTCAAAAGTACACAACTCCTTCTCAAGGGAAAGGTCCAGACTGGATGTTTGACTACGATAGTTTATTTAATTCATTCACTCCTTCGACTGAACACATCGATGAAGATCTGGTTCGAGCATACTTTGAAGATCATTTGACCATTCCAAGATCTTCAAGTTCTAAGGAAGTTGAAGTTCAACCAGATGCTCCAACTGAAGAACCTCAAGTTATTTCTCCAGTTGCTATTGATATTGTTTCTACTTCTTTTGATGATGATCAAGCTGAAGTTCAAGTTATTGATCTTGACAGTGATAATGTTTCATCTCCCGAGTTGGGTGAACATTACACTAACTTATTTGATAATGTTGTTGTTTCTGAGAATCCCACTCTTCGGATTCATGGATATCATCCACAAGAAAATATCATTGGAGAACTTGATGTGGGCATTCGTACACGTCATCAAATTGCTTCGTCAAGTGATAATAACATATTGTGTGCTTATACTAACTTACATTCTTCGGGAATTGTGAATCATGCTAAATTCTACTGCTTTCTATCTCAAGTTGAGCCAACGACAGCTCGTAAGGCACTTGAAGTTCCTTCTTGGGTAGAAGCTATGCAAGAAGAATTACAGCAATTTGCACGTTTGGGTGTTTGGGATTTAATAGACAAACCTGCTAGAGTCAGGAAAGCCATTCCGACTAAGTGGGTATTTAAGTGTAAGAAGGAAGATCGAGGGGTGATTGTCAGAAACAAAGCACGTCTAGTGGTGCAAGGTTTTCATCAACAAGAGGGTATTGATTACACAGAGGTATATGCTCCTGTTGCAAGATTAGAGTTGATTCGAATCTTCCTGGCTTATGCAACTTATAAGAATATCAAGGTCTATCAAATGGATGTTAAAAGTGCTTTTCTCAATGGTGAATTACACGAGGAAGTGTTTGTCTAACAACCAGCTGGTTTTGAAGATCCTGATTATCCAGACCGTGTTTACCGATTAAACAAGGCTCTGTATGGTCTACATCAAGCCCCGAGAGCTTGGTATGGCACGCTCGCCGACCATCTGACTGATAATGGCTTCAAACGAGGAACTGTTGACTGCACTTTATTTCATAAAATTGTTGGTGACGATCTTCTTCTAGTCCAGATTTATGTTGACGATATTACTTTTGGGTCTACAAACGACACATTGTGTAAGGAGTTCGAGAAGTCCATGCAAACAAAGTTCGAGATGAGCTCGATGGGAGAGATGAATTTCTTTTTAGGGTTGCAGGTTCACCAGTCTGCTCACGGAATTTTTATTCACCAGACTAAGTATGTGAATGATGTCTTGAGCCGATTCAAGATTTCTGCCGGAAAAATCCCTTCTACTCCTCTTCCAGTAGGGCACAATTTATCAGCGGATGAATTGGAGGATTCCGTTGATCCTACCCTCTATCGTGTCATGATTGGTTCTTTAATGTATTTAATGGCTTCTCGCCATGATATTATGTTTGCGGTTTGTCTTTGTGCTAGGTATCAAGCAAGTCCACGAGTGACTCACCTAGCTGCAGTCAAGAGAATTCTTCAGTATTTGAGGGGAAATCCAGACATCGGGTTGTGGTACCCCAAAGATGATACTTTCGATCTTACTGCCTACTCAGACTCAGATTATGGAGGATGCAAGATCAATTTCAAATAGTGGGATGTCAATTTTTAAGAAACCGGCTTGATTCCTGGCAGTGTAAAAAGCAGACAACGGTCTCCACTTCAACCGCCGAAGCTGAGTATGTTGCAGCCTCGAGTTGCTGTTCCCATGTTTTGTGGATGCAACAACATCTTCGCGACTACGGTTTGAAGTTTCTTACTACTCCTATTTTGATTGATAATTCTGCTGCTATTAGTATCACCAAGAATCCCGTACAACATTCTAAAACGAAACATATCGAAATTCGATATCATTTTATACGGGATTACTATGAAAAGAAATTAATCAATCTTGAGAAAGTACATACTGACTTTCAGAAAGCCGATCTGTTTACTAAAGCTTTTGACAAAACACGTTTTAAATTTTTGCTTGATTTAAACAGATTGAAGACCCTCTCTGATATCCTTAAACAAGGATGACTATCTTTATTTTCTGTTATATTTTTCTTTTAAAATTTATTTTGATTTTAGGGGGTGAAAATCTAGAAAATACAAAAAGAGTGTGTGTGTTGTTTTTTTTTGTATAGATAAAATTCAAACACATTAAAAAACCTATAAAAATTCAAAAAATATTGTGATTTCTGTTCTTTAATGTTTTTCTTTTAAATAGTTAGAAAAACCAAAAAAATTTTAAAATTTTGAAAAACCAAAAAGAATTTGATTTATATTTTGTACAGAAAATTCCGAAAATCCAAAAAGATTGTGATGTTTGTTTTGTTTATAAAACAAAATTTGAAAAAGACAAAAATATTGTGTTTTTAAAGTTTGTATAGAGAAAAACCAAAAAGATTTTTAGATTATTTTCTCGCTGAAAATTATGTCGGTTATTTAAGTTTGTGGAGCATGCTTGCATGTTTTGGTCCTATTATTCACTTGTGAATTGATGGTTAGCCATTTATTTATAAACTTAAGTTAACTGGGGCGATTAAATTTATCTTTTCTTTATTTTATGCTCCTCAAAATTCTGAGTTTTTGAAGCAAAAAGAGAACATGATATAGTACATTGATTATCTTGACTCCAAATCCAGCAAAAAGTAAGCTTAAAAGACTGTGTGCTTAATTGCATTGGTGCATTGGTAGGTCTTAAAACAACCCAGTAGAAACGCCAAATTGAAAGGGGTGTTAGTCTCTAGCAAAAGTCTCGGTGAGGATGGCAGAAATGTAATAACCAGTCATACTCAAGCCTTATATTTGTTGATCACCCAAAAATAAAATAAAGCAAATAACAAGCGTTAAGATTCTAGACACTGTGAGTCTTTATGCGGCTTAACCATCTGGGTATTCATAAGCATGAATATTTCACTCGCCTTCTAGAGCAAACCCAAAGTCATTAAACTTGATCACCGCTGTACTTCGTACAATTTAAATTACTGACTTGATCAAAATCCGCTATTAGTCATACAATTGTTCCTCCCTTGCGTGCGTCTTAATACCATTAATAAACGGACCCCAGGGGATACAATGTTTGTAAGCCGAAAGATGGAGTCGTGCATACTCACTCACAGTAAAGGAAACTTGATGCATTGCTCAAATTTCGAAATTGGTATCAAAAATTTTGATCAACAATATAATGGTTTAAGTCAAGTTGGGGTGATTTGGCAAAAATCAAATTAAGCTTGAACAGAGATTAGAGGCTGATAGTTTCTGATATTCTGTGCTTTAATTGAACTATTTAATCATATCACAAAAATACTTGAATGTGTGTTATTAGTTTTATGTGGAAAACAATACCAATGACCGACTTATAACCAGTCATAATATCGCTGAAATATAAAACTGTGATGGAAGGGCAATTTGGTCAATATGATTCTCTGCTCAAACTAAACAAAAATACAAAAATATGTACTGCTTTTGATAAAATCATTGAAAAACAAAAAAAAAATTGTCTATTTTTTTAACGGACCGGATATATTTTTTTTTGTAAATACATTCTTTAAATTTTTGCAAAATACCAAAAATATTTTCGTCTTCTTTGTACAAAATACTTAAATAATTTTAAGTTATGTTTCGAAAATCTGAAACATTCTTAACGTATTTGGTTGTCGGGATAAAAGGGTTTCTCGATAACCTAATTTATTTAATTATTTAATTATTTAATTAATTCATTTAATTATTTAATTTAAAATTAAATAAAAGAGTTTATTTCGTTAAAATCCAATTCGTTATTTATGGATAACGAACTAGGTGATTCTTTAGCGAACTAGCTTCTGGTTCGCTAACCTAAATCGCTTCCGCACTCTGTAACGAATCATCCCTTCGTTATGCATATTTAACGAATCGCGTCACGAATCAAGACTTGATTCGTGACTTTAATTTAACGAATCAAGTAGCGATTCGCCAACATATGGTAACGATTTGAGTTAGCGAATGGGCCAATTCGTTAACTTTAATTTAAACGAATTGTCTGATTCGTCCAAGTTGTACCTTGGGTTGCGGGCTATGTTATATAATACAAGAAAACGAACAGGCGTTCACTGTTCGCCTTCTTCCTTCATCTTTAAGAAACCCTATTCAAATTTTCTCTGAAATCTCGACTTTCTTGTTTGGATATTTCAAAGATATATTTGTGTATCTAAGGTATAGCCGATCATGGCGATATCATTTTCGTCAAAAATGGCTACAAGTTGATAGTTAAATTATGAAATTTTAAGAGTTTAAGGGTTTCCGAAGTGTTGAACCTATTTGTGTATAATTTATGTTAATAATTGTATGATTTTGATGTCATTGTGATCGGAATCATATTCCGATACCCTTGGTGGGCTTCAATCATGTTTTGATTGTTGTTTGCCGTGTTAATTATTGTTTCGTGTTATTGGTGTTTACTGTGAGTTCGTTTAACCTATGTACTTAGAGATTTTGAGTCTTAATCTCATTTATCTTCGATTACGAATTTAATTCCGAGTACAACGAGTTCATTATTGTGATGATTCGACGATAGTTATGGCCTAATCGTCCCCGAGTTCATATAGTTGACTATCTGTGTTCATCATAATTTTGACCTTGACTTTGTGAAGTCAAAGAACAAGTGTTAATTATGACCATTCGTTAGTCTTAGCGAATTGGAACTGTTTCGTGTCCAATTCGTTAAGATTTTACACGAACTAGCTAAGCGAATAAGATGTTACACGAATTAGATTCGGATTCGCTTAAAATATAACGAACTAGCGTGTAGTTCGTTAAAATTAAATAGTAATTCCCTATGTTTAGTTCGTTAAAATATTTACTTGATAGCGAATCACCTGATTCGTTATCTTATTATAACGAATCAGTGTGATTCCCAACGAATGACAATTTTTGAAATTAAAAAACAAATTATATAAAAAAAATTTACTCAAAATTAAATAATTTAAAATTAATTAATTTAAATTAATTTCAATATTCATTTATTTTAATTATAGGATTTAAACCGTCTAAGACGTAAATAGATTAATTACACATATCTTTTGATTATATATTCTGATATCTATTCTCATATTCGGTTTTATTTATACAGTAAAACATGGCTGATCAAGAACAACAAAATCAACCGCCACAAGAACAACCTCCACAAGGACAACCACAACAACAAGATCAACAAGCTGAAGTGATCTTATTGCCGTTCGATAAGAAGCACAACATTTGTGCTTATGTTGATCAAGATGTGACTGATTTGAGAACGTTTGGAGCTATGTTGACTTTCTTACGACGTTCAAAGATACACTATGCAATCACTGCTAAACCTAAAGTGTATCTTAGTATAATCAGGCAGTTTTGGAACACGGAGGAATATGTTGAGGAAGATAATTGGGTTCGAGCTACAATTAATCAGATTCCAATTACGATTGATGTTGAGGTCATTCGTCGGGTACTTCAATTTGACGATAATGATGATAACCCGAGTGAATTTGACAGGACATTGGTTAGGGGTTTATTCACACGCTTGAATTATGGAGGTGATATTCGTAAATCTATGTTGAACAAGAATGGGTTGTGTCCACCATACAAGTATCTGTTGCATGTTCTACTTCATTGTATGAGTGGACGTCGCGGTGGTTTTGATGAGTGTAGACTATGTTTTCAGTCGGCATTTGTTGCTCTAATCCTGAACAAGCCCTTCAACTACCCAGAACTCATCTTTGATCATCTGAAGGAGCAAGTTCAACAAACCATACCGTCAAAGAAGTTCTTGATGTACCCGAATTTATTGATTGATCGATCGTTGGTGAACGATGTTCTTGATATGGAACATATGAAAGCTGAAACGGTGCATCGTATGTTAATTTATAGAAAAGAAAAGCCACAGGATAAACGGATGATTGGTCATATAATCAATCCGGATTACGTATGTCCTCCTAATGAGCGCTGGAGCCATGATGATTCGGATTCCGAGCGTGAAGGGGGAGAAGGTGGGAACAATGATGGTGGAGATGATGATGGTGCCAATGATGATAATGATGGTGATGGTGATGGTGATGGTGGAGCTGGTGAACGAGCTCTTAAAGAACAACAGGATGCAGTCGATGCTGCTCTAGCTGCCACCATGAAAGCTCAGTTGGAAAGAAAAAGAAAGGGTAAAGCTGTAGCTAATGGTGAACCATCAAAGAAGCCCCGTGTGTCTGCTGGGGCTGGGGTAATTATTGGACCTCCACCACCACGTCAATCAACTCCTCAAAGCTCGGCGGTGCCGCTAACTACTAGCACTCCGATGCTTACCTTGACAACGACGTTGGTGTCACATGAGAGGCCCTGTCTTATTCCTCAAATGGCGTTGACCGAGATACCGAGGCCTCCTGCTGCATTGTCTACAGTATCTCCTATCACATCAATGAGACCTCCTCCTCCGCCAACAACTACTCTTCCTCCACCTCCGCCTAGTGATGTCTCTTTCATGAGAATTACTCGGCCTCAAGGACCTGTTCAACCTTTTCATCCATCTGTATACAACTTGCCACCAGGTCGTCAAATTGAAATGCTGCTAAATCTGTTACATCTATATGAAAATCAAATGGCAGCTGACCGTCAAACTCAAGAACGACTCATGGAGAATCAACGACGAATGATGAGTTATATTTCTTTCTGTCAGAAGGAGACTAAATCGTTGCGTACGATTGTTGAGTCTCAGGGGGTGAAATTAAAGGAACAAGAAGAGTTGATTTTACAATTAACTTGTAAAGAAGATGCCCTCAAGAAACTTAAGAATGACGATGATGATCCTGACGAATCTGATGCAGGAGGTGAGCCTAAACAATCGCATGGTTCATCCTCTGGTGCTGGTGAGGATTCGAGCAAGCAGATAATTACCTATCAAGATCCAACAGCTGCCAAGCCAATTGAAATGATTGCAGCTAACACAGTGATTTTTGTTGATGGATCAGGGGGTGGCTCGTAGTGTGGTAAACAGAGATGAGATAGAGGTTGGTGAGTTTGTGGTTAGATCCTTGACATGGGAGCTGATTTCGATTCTGCTTGGGCTGAATGACGATCAGTTGATTGCTTTAGAGACTGAGCCCGATGTCGAAGTGATCACTGAGGAAGAATTGGAAGTTGATCCGTTGTTTATGGATACGGATTTTATTTATGAGGATGAAGAGATTGAGATGGAGGATGTGACAGCTGAAGAGTACCCGGACTTGTATCAACACGCAAACGTTGATCAAGGTGCTCCGGTATTTCGTGAAGATGTAATTAAAGAGACTGAGGATGAACTGGAAAAGGTTGTGCAGCGAACAGTTCCTTCACTTAAAGAAGTGACTGATGAGGATGTAGAAAGATGGTTCAAACGTCATAAAGTGGGTAAAATTATCAGTGCTTATCGTTATGTAGATCAAGAAAGAAAAGATACTGCTGCTGCTTGGATTGAGACTAATCAGGTGACTACCTTCAAGACTGTTTCAAAGGTACACGGTGATATTATTTCATGGGCTTATGACTCTGACCTTAAAGTATGTATAGTCAAGTGGGAAAAGGGTGTCCAGTATTACGAGAGGATAATGGATGTTTTAACTCTACCGCATTGGGATGTACGTACCCTCGCGAGACGTCCATTTATCAATCGTGGGGGTCACCGAACGGCTGAGTGGTTTCATCAACACTTACTGTTCGAGGTCAATCATGGATTCAAGTTCTTCAAGCCCCAGGTCCCAAGACGTAAGCGCATTGATGAGATTGATCCAAGGACCGGCTGGAAGAAACTTGTCTTGAAAGTGAAGCCGCCAAAGACGATGAAAAAGGTTCCTGTGAAGACAATGCCTCAAGATATTCATCTGTCTTTCAACCGTTGGTACTATGACAATCGTACTGGCGAGGCCGTTATTGTTCGTGGTCGAGGACTGCAAACCGAGCTCATCAAGATAATCAACCCGATGTGGTTGGTTAATTTATCAGAGACAGACAACGACGTGCTACACAGGAAGCAGATTTTGTTTGAACGCCAAGAATATTATGACCTGGCTATGCAATTCCAACGAGTCGTTCGAGTTTGTCATGAACATGGAATTCATAGTTGCAGAGACTGGCAGTCCAAGCGCTTCAAATAAGTTAAAGACAAAGAGCTCAAGACGAGGGGGTGTCTGTTAGTGCACGGTTTTGCATCTAGAGTCTTTGTATTTATCGTTAATGTTTTATTTATTAATTAATGTAATATTTAATGTTTATTATTAACTAGTTCGTTAATATTAAGTCTAGTTCGCTAGGGATGTTAGCGAACTAAGACTAGTTCGTTAAGGTTAAGTCTAGTTCGCTAGGGATGTTAGCGAACTAAGACATTATAATGTATTCCCTCCTGATTCGTTAGGGGATGTTAACGAATCAGGGGGTGGTTCGCTATGTTAAATTATGTAACGAAGGGGAAGCTGGTTCGCTAGGGGATGTTAGCGAACTAGGTCGCCTTCTATATATAGTGAACTACTGTTCACTTTAATGTAAGTTTTTGGAGAAAAGTTTTCAAAAGGAATTTTGAGTAATTGCTCTCTCTCAAGCTTCACCTTAACATTATCGTTTAATCTATTGATAATATATATACATACATAACATTAAATCAAGGTAAACTATGAGCTAGATCTTTAATAGTGGTAATCGGATATTCACAGATCTGAGATCTGTTTATTGTTATTGATTGTTATCATCACGGGATCCAACAAAGATGTTGATCAAGATTCTCTAAGAAACGAGAAGGCGTTGAAGTGCTGCCCAAAATTCTAGGGTTTTATAAGCTAAACAAGGTAGGCATAATGCCCGAATAAAATATTAATAAAATATTAAAGGCTTAAAACCCTAAGTCGAGGATATACTCGATACCTCGAAAATAAAAAAAAGAAAACATAACAAAGAAATAGAAAAGAAAGAGATGTAAATATAATGTGATTCTTTGTTATAAATATTATTTAATTTTATTATTAAGATTCTTAAATAATAAGTAAGTATAGTATACGTTTCCTTAAGAAGAGGAAACGTAGTGTTTAAGAAAGGTAAAACAAGTAAAATTAAAGGTTTAACATGTAAAAAGAAAAGAAAGTGTTTTAAACTAAAGGTTTAAAAAGAAAATATAATTGAGGTTAAGATTATACAAAAGAGACTAAAGGTCTTAAGCCGAATTAAAGATCTAGTATTAATAAAAGGTTATACTCGTACTATGTTGGGTCAAGAAATTGACCTAAGGGGAGATTGTTGAGTCAAAGATTTGACCTAAATGAAGTACATGGAAGATTGGAATCTTCTCAACCTCCTCTAAATTCGCTAAGTAATGGATCCGAGCACACCTTAAACATCCGAGAAATCTTTTACTTAGCCGAGTACGATATTTTGCCTACCGGGCAAGGTTTACTTCAAATAGTCTTCTTAAATGGATATCCGAGCAAGGTTTGCAAATTAGTGTATTCCCGAGTAAGGTACACTAGTTTATGTAAATTCGGGTAAGGTTCACTTTATCAAGCAAGTCTGTTCTTCAGAACCAAGTATTTTACTCTTCCGAGTAAGGTTTGGTTGACCAAGTCCAAGAAGCCAAGAAATTGGAAGACCGGGCAAGGTATTCATTAATAAGTATGATCCAAGTATGCTTGGTAATCTAAAGAAATATCTCTAAGTAATATCGGGCAAGGTTCAGCTCAAGCAGGGAACAGTACTCCCGAGTACACTTTGCTAATAAGTTATTTTATAGCAAAGAGCTGAAATGGATCATCGATGTAAAATACTATTTAAGTAAAGTCTACCCGGAAACTGATTCCAAGCACACTTCTATGTTACCAAGTTATGAAGGATGGGCGAGCATACTCGGAAAGACAAGATTGATGCAAAGCCTACCCGGAAGACTTGTTTTACACTTAGTTTATTTTGAATATGTAATTTGAATATGTATGACTGTATTTTGGGTTTCTAGATGGAATGACAGCTGTCCTAGGTTGGCAGGCCTATAAATAGAATATTTAGGGCACGCCGCCAAGAGAGAGCACAATACGGATAAGACAGACACATTAATTGAGAGAATATTATGTGACGGCTGTCTTAGGATTCCTAGAAAACCCTAAATCGATTTTCCTTTTGTATGATTAACATTATATAAATGGAAATCTTTTGAGTGAATCTTAAGTGTGCTTTCTACCTTTGATTATTCATTGCAACCGTATGTTTGTTATTGATTCCGCCTTTAACAAACGGATATCTTTCTAAATATAGCAACCCTTCATTAACTCTCTTGTCAACACGATTAATCTGTGTGAGTTATGACATGATTGATTAAGATCCAGCTGAAATCGAAAGGGACCCGACAAGTGGTATCAGAGCTGTGTTACTGCTATTTTAGAAAGATTGTTGCTGATTGAAGATTTGAAGAAGAATGACGTAAGCAGACCACTGTTCGATTGATTTGTGACGTCAGCAGCCCTGTTTTTTTTCATTTTTCTTCCAGATCTACAATCAACCGGTGTTTTCTCTTCCTTATTTCAATTAAAGTTTCAATCTTTATATTTATATCTTGTTCTTATCGAATCAGACACCTCAGATCTGAACAATCGAGTCTTAGATCTGAATATTTTTTGAAACCTTTTATTAAGAAATTACTTTTATTTTCACAAAAATGTATGGTTACGAGGAACAAGAGGTGTCTACTAACAAGATACCAAGGTTGTATGGACAGGAAAACTTTATTAAATGGAAAGTATTCTTTGAAGCAGCCGTATGCTACAATGATATTGATATGTGGAACTCCATCAAGAATGGTCCACAAACTGCTGTTGAAGAAGGTGCAAATGCTACTGCAACTGCTGCTATAAGAGAAAAAATGAGAAAGGTGGATGACAAAGCCTTAGCTATGATTAAGCTAGGTTTGTCTTGGGAGATTCTGACCAAGGTTGCTCATCACACAACAGCCAAGCAAATGTATGATGACATCCTTGAAATGTATGAAGGGAATACTGAACAAAAGAACATAAAGAAGCAAAGATTGAAGCAACAGTTGGAAAGGTTCAAGTATAGGGATGGAGAAAGGTTGAAATCAATACTAGAACGTTTTCTAAGTATTGTGAATGAGTTGAGGACAACTGATTATGTAATGACTGACTTTGATTTGAATACAAAGTTACTCAACTCAATGCCAAAAGAATGGTATACTGCTTGCAAATTCATCCTTCAGAAGAAAATTTTCAATGAATTGAAATTGGATGATGTGGTGTGCTTTCTTCAGGCTGCAGAACTTGAAATGATCGAGAATGAGATGATTAAGGAAGATAGACCATGCTTCAATGTCTCAAATGCATTGATTGCACCCATGAGAAATCTGTCTACCAAGAACCAACAGCAAATTCCCATTATTGAAGAACCAGCTGAACATAATGTTGTTACTCCAAAATCTTTCATTGGAGGTAGCACAAGTAATCAAGGAAATCAGCAGAGGTTCAATGTGCAATTGATTGATGATACTGATTCTGCCTCTATGTCAAGTGGAAATGTTCCTAATACTGGAACAGGACATGGTCAAAGCAATGAAACACAAGCCTTGTTATCTATGTTTACTGAGTCATATAATGCATTTGTTGCAAAAAACCTAATTCACACAAGTGTGGTACAAGATGATTTAGAGCAAATTGATGCAGATGACTTGGAAGACATGGATTTGAAGTGGCAAGCTGCCATGTTGGGTTTGAGAAGTAAAAGGCTATATAACAGAACTGGTAGGTCTCTGGTTTCTGGTCCTAATGACATGATTGGATTTGACAAGTCAAAAGCAATATGCTACAATTGTCAGCAACCTGGTCATTTTGCAAGAGAATGCAATCAACCAAGACACTTTCAAATGAATCAATTCCAGAATCAACAACCAGGAGGTCAGCATCAATATCAACAAAATCAACCAAGAGGTCAGCAGCATTACCAAAAAAATCAGCGAAGATTCAACAATAACAGCAATCAAATGAACAACTTCAATAACAACAACACTTACAACCCAAACTTCAACAACTTTCAGCCTCAAATGAATAATCAACAACAAAGTATGCAACAGACTCAAGGTTTTCAAATGAATAACAATCAAAACCTTCAAGCAGCTCAAAATGTTCTAAACAACACTGTTCCAGCAAATCAAAATCAGATCAGAAATCAAGGAAATGTGGCAGTGACTACACAACATGAAGGAAATTTTGATTGGAGCAATCATGAAGAGGACATTGCAGATGATATCAGGAAAGCAAATGTGGCATTCATGGCCATAATTGAGAAAGAAAAGGGATCATCATCTCATGTACACTCTGCTCCTATAGTTGACTTAAATGAACTTATCATTGAATTGAAAACAAAAGTAGGCAAGCTGGAAAGTGAGTGTTTTAGAAAACAAAGTATCATCAATGAGTATGAGGCAAGTGAGATGATCAGTGATGAAAAGATTAAAATCCTTGAAGATGATTGCATGATCATTTACATAACTCAAACCAGATACACCACTGAGATTGATGGATTAAAGAAGATGTTGGTTGAAGAAAAGGTGCAAAACACAAGACTGAAGGTTGAAACTGAATTTCTGAAGAATTTGGTCTCAACAGGCAACATATGTGGTATACTGAACCATGTGAAAGAACAAGACAAATACAAAACAGTTCCACCTCCATTCAACAACAACTTTATGCCAAAAGTTGACAAAGAGAAAAGAGATGCATACTTGCAACAATTCAGAGATGTCTTTCAAGACAAGGAAGAATTTGTTGATTTGTACAAAAAGGTAGAAGTGAATGAAGAAGGAGAGTTTGTGATTAAGAAAGAAGTAAAAGAGGATAGGTCAATTGGAGTTCAAGTCTCTGAGGATGACTTTGATTCAGTTGAGTTGGATCAAGATGATTTGAGTGATTTGAGTGATCAAATTACTGAAAAGGAAATCAAAGCTGCAGAAAAAGGAAGAAAATATAAGAAACCTGAATCTGTTGATAAACTTCCAAAGTATCCACCAGTCCCACCAAGATTGAAGAAACTGTGACATTCATGACAAAACGAGGTACACTATATTCTTTACGTAACAAGTAAACGACAAATCGGTTAATTCGTAGTGCTTAAACGAGTAACCGACCGATACTAATTATGACCCGTATACATACTGAGGGGTCATATACGAGTTATATATATGTTATAGAGGCTAACATATTGATATTTAGGCCTCGGTACGTTTAAAACTCTTTAAACGAAAAAGGTTTCGTTTATCGATACGCTATAAGCTTAAACGCAATCGTTAATATCAAAACAAGCATTGTAGCATCCGTTAAGCCGAAAAAGATTTATAAAACACTTATATGACATGTTCTAAGCCATCTGTGAAAATATTTTGGAATTTTACAACGATTCAGTACGTTTTTCTTATTTTACAAGAATAAGCTGAAAAACACACGTTTTTACGTTATTTCTCACACCCGAATTAATTTTTTTGCGAAAAACCGAACCCGAACTAAACTTGAAGTGGGCTTTTCATGTTTGGGCTTGTGTGTATAGTTTAATGGGCCAAAACAGCCCATTAAGAACTTCCAAATAGTTCGGATCGGCCAATTTAACTTCCCACATGTTTTTTTTTTCTTTTATAAAGCTTACTTCACAAGCTTTATTATACATTTTAACATACCACAAAATTTGAAGTCCAGCAGCTCTAAACCCCTGTGCTTTCAACCTCCTTTCAAACCCTAAGGTAAGATCCAACTCCATAAAGTTTTAGCAAAGTTTGATGTATGTGATTAACATATAAACATGTTTTAATTAGTTCTAAACATGTTTAACCATCCAAAAACCCTAAAAATCAACTAAAATTATGTTTTCATGTTAAACATGTCTACAAAGCAGAAACATATTGATTTTTGGTCAAAAACACGGATTAGAACATGAATACAACGTTTTTACGGTTAGAAAGTTCGGTTTGAACCCAAAACCGAAACCCTAATTATCAAGGCTGTTACATGGATGATTTATGCTTGGTTTGATGTTATATGATATGTAGATATACTGAGTTTGCAACCCGAGACCCGGAAAGTCGTTTAAGCTAGCAAAATTCATCGAAAACCGACAAGGTAAACCCGTAATACTCGTTTAGGGGCTGTTTAGTATTAGGTTGTGACGTGCTTGTTGTTAGCTTGTGAAAATTTGCAGGGACATTAGGGATCATATAAATGAGTCCCTGTTCAAATTTGGTAATTTTTCGATAAACGGAGAATATTTGGTGAATTTATTCCCGTTTATGGGCGTTTATTGGGAAAAAATAGCAAAACATATTGAAAAATTATGAAACTTGGTTTTGGAGTTTGACATGGGATGGTAAGATCACTGGTAAAGTTTAGGAATCATTGGAAATGTCTAAGTATGGTTTGTGCAGCCATGGTTGAACCGAGTTTTAACAGCCGAAAAACGCACAAAAAGGCATTTTGTCAAAAGAGTTAGGTTCTGGAAATTTTGCAGGGGTTATGTAGTCACATTGAGACCATTGGTAAAAATTATGGGATTTTTCGGAGGTCGTTTGATATAAACGGGCCATTTATTACATGATTATAACCTATTAAATGAATTTTTATAAATAAATAAATAATCATAAAATTACTGGAAATATTTTTATAAAATTCTCCATGTCTTAATGTATTTTTACAAAAATTTAAATAATTTATATGTAATTACATATTTAGTTATGATTTATTAAAGATTTAAATTATAATTGTTTTAACGAAACCGGCAGTTTTGTGTTTAACGGACTGACTGGTATGTCAAAATGTCAAAAGTGGTCAAATATCATATTTTTGAATGATATTGATAAAAACGAACTTTTTACGAGAATTCCGGACAATTCGGGTGAATTGTGCGCGTTTTGTATAATCAAAACCGTGTAAAAACGGAAACGAACCCTGCAATCAAACCAGATACCGAAACTTTAAAATTCCTTCATAAATCAACTTATTTTATCAATCAATATATTTACTTAAGTTTTATGTGATCTTACCTAATCCCGAAACGTATAAACGATCAACTGAGCTAGGCTCAGAAAACGGTGAAACTGAGCCAAATCCAGTTTTAAACATTTCATAGTATACAACGTCACAATCTAAGACTATGGTCATGTTCTGGACCTAACAGCTATACCCAGATTATCTATACAGCCCGACTTAGCTTGAACACTGTACTAGTATTAACGATACAATACCGTTTATAGGAATCAGGCTATAAACGAGACATCTGACTATCTGACACGTAATTTCTGTGCGAACTACAATAAGGTGAGTTTCACGACCCCCACTTTCTAAACTGTTTTACGAACTTTTGGGGTGAAAAGCATGTTTACATATACTGATATACTTGAAAACGTGTGATGATGTGGATTATCTAAGTACTAACACTTGACAAGTCCCCACAAACACAAGTGATTAACTTCGTGCCGGTGACGTGTGGATAGTACTATCGGTTTGACAAACCCAACTGACAGAGCCGGTGGGGTATGCCGGAACATATGTAAACCCAGTTGCACATTGTCATTATATTTTTACATACTGCTATGTGGTGTTAGACATAGTACATACATGGGGCAAAATTGGCTGTTAAATGCCAACAGGAGTGCATGGGCAGGAGAGGCCATGTAGTATAGCTCGTTTCGGTTTCACTTGTGGCTTAGTATAATACATCATACACAGACATATATACATACACACTGTAAACTTTACGAACTCGTGTACTGATTTCATTGATACTAGTGAAACTTGAAACTCACCAACTAGACGTAGTTGACCCGTTTTAACATGCTTTTCAGGTAAAGCAAAAGTGGAATGATTTGCTTACGTGCTTGGTGTTAGGAAGAAAGTTGAATAGCTGTGAATAGACGCTGATATAATACTGTATAAGAAGCTCGTAAACCGGTTATGTGTTTTTCACCTAGTTTGTAAACATAGTACCTACCAATGTAATATGATGTAATTTAGTGGTTGAATTTTCTTTATAAACAATGTGGTTGATACCAGTGTTATCTGTTACATTCCCGTATTACGCTTCCGCAACTACCTAGTCGGGGTGTGACAGAAGTTGGTATCAGAGCCATTGGTTATAAAGAATTAGGATGTCCCTTAGGATACCCTAAGATAACCGTAGGCTCGATTAACTCTGGGAATAAAATAATATTAAATAATATACACGAATGATTCTTGTGATGAACACGAATGGACAAGTGGGTTATTATGGTCCGGAACATAATAACGGACTTGTTTGTACGAGGAAATTCGAGAAGAAGTCGATAAACAATCGAATAGGTAAAAACAGCAACATATGTGTATAAAATATAATAATAGATGATTATTCGTGTATATAAACGATTATTTGTGCTTATGTGTATATAATACCTACATGTATTTTATTATAATTAATATAGAAGGATATTATTTTTTATCACTAACCATTGTGCAGGAATATGTCAAGATCCACTGATCGTGTACCTAACACTCTACCAACAAGGCCTGAGGAGGAAGAGGAGGATCCGGAAGAAGAACCAGAGGAGATACAAGAAGGTGCAGACGCGGTAATTCCTTATGAGGTACCCCCAAATCAACCCGACTTATCGGGTTATCGTTGTGACACCTACCCCCCTAGGGAATCCCCTAAGAATGTAGTAGAACAGGGAGCTACTAGTGCTTATCGTTCACCTGTTAGAGCACCCAGATCCCCTACTCCACCTGTACAGCATACACCAGTACCTCCACCCACTATTAGAAACCGTCGGACTGCTCGCATTTCAGTGCGTCCACCTGAGCACACCTTTTCCCCACCTCGATCTACGTACCATAGGGGAGAAACATCGCGTGTCCGGGTAACAGAGATACCTGTTCCTACTTGGGGTTTACCCGCCCCGGTACCCGAGCCACCCCGTCATTCTGATTCAGCATGGTTTGGTTTAGCAACTGATCAGCTCTTAGAACACTCACACATGATAAATAGTCTAAACCAGCATAGACACGATATGTATGATCACATGAGGTATATGCAGCAGGAAATCAGAATTGTACAAAGATCCAGTGCTGACAGCCACGGGCGTTAGGATCGAGCGATGATACTACTGGGGGCGTGTTTAGCAGTTAATGCGGCCCTAGTGGCTGCTGTGATTTGGTTGTGGTTCCGTGTTGCAAAGAATGGATAGGACCTAGTAGTCTGGTCTTATGTATATAGTCTTTTGATATCCCAAGTAGCATTTTGTACAGCGTGTTGGGCTGACTTGGGAGTTGTTGGTGGTTTAGTACTATCTCAAGCACTGGCCCTTATCGGGTTAAGTCTACTTGTCACTTGGTGACAAATTTTGACACGCATATACAAGCGCTGGCCTATACCAGGTTAAGCCTATGCGCTAATTTTGGATGCATATGTACAGTAATGATTATAATTAATACAAACGTGTTTTCTTTGGCATAGTTATGTGTTGTGAAAGTGTGATATCGTAAAGTTGTGTTGATCATAGTGAAACGATATTGATTATTATAATTGATTATTCTATAGAATGGCCCTGAAGAAAACAAACACTTTGTCTGAGGCGGAAGTGGCCGCAATGATTGCTCGTCAACTACAAGCAGTGATACCAACCATTGTAGCCCAAGTCACTGCAGGCATACGTGCTAACAATATTGTTAATCAACCTACGAGCACCACCACGGCCACTGTTAATACACCTCCGCCGGACACTAATGTAGCCCCGGGTGTTACTACCCCGGTGAATACTGATACTGTCATAAATAATAATAACACTCTCCCAACTATGAATGTCACTGGGAACCCGGAACCTGTTGTGCATCCTGATAATATCCCGAACCCGAACCCTGTACCGGTTGTTAACACAACTAATAATAATAACCGAGAACCCCCGCGTCAGGAGTACTCATACAAACAATTTACATCATGTAAACCGATTGAGTTTAAGGGTATTGAAGGACCTAGCGGGCTAGTCAAATGGATAGAAAAGACCGAATCAGTAATTAATATCAGTGAGTGTCCACCGAACCGTGTGGTCAAATTTGCTACCAGTATGTTTCTAGACCAAGCGCTGATGTGGTGGAATACAGTAGTCCAAATAAGGGGACAAGATGCCATTAATCGTATGTCATGGACTGAATTAAAAACCCTCATGCTAGAGCATTTTTGTCCTAAAAGTGAGATTCAGAGGTTGGAACACGAGTTATGGAATCTGGAAATGAAAGGAGCAGACCATGTGGGATACACGAATCATTTTAACGAACTGTCCCGCTTAGTCCCATGGTTAGTTACACCGGAAGCGAAGCGAATTGAACGTTATATCTGGGGACTGACCCCTGCTGTGAGAAGTATAGTAAATTCAGTTGCCCACCCGACATTAGAAAGTGTTGTATCTCAAACGGGTGTCGTTACTTTTGATTTGATGAGAAGTGGAGTGATAAGAATGCCAGGTGAAACAAGTTTAAAACGAACTGATTACGGGACAAGAATGCAAGGAAACTTTCAAAACAAGCGGGTTCGTCCGAATACCCGAAGTTATGCTATGACCAGTTCTAATGTAAAACAAGAAACCTATAAAGGGACGTTACCCAAATGCAGAAGATGTAACTTTCATCATGTGGGTGATTGCAAACCGATCACCTGTCAAAAGTGTGGAAGAACAGGACACTATGCCCCCAACTGCAGAACCCCTACCAACATTGTTAACCGTCCACCGCAATCAACTCAACTCCCTCGACCTCAACCAAACCGCCCACAACTCAACCAACAAACCCCACCTACCACGAACCTCCGTGCCTGCTATGAATGTGGCAGTACGGAACACTTTCGGAGATACTGCCCCAATTTGAACCCGGGTGCAGTGAGAAGGCAGAACCAAGCACAAGCATCAACCTCCAACACAGCTAAGGGACGCGCATTTGTATTAGGACCGGGTGAAGCGCGTCAAGATCCGAATGTGGTGACAGGTACATTCTTAGTTTCGGGTCAGTATGCTTCAGTTTTGTTTGATACGGGTGCCGATAGAAGTTTCATATCTGTTAATTTCTTACCTTTAGAAAATATGCCGGTTAGTGAACTAACAAAACCATATACTATAGAACTCGCTAACGGTAAGCCTATACTTGTTAACCGAATAATCCGAGACTGTTCCCTTATCTTAAACGACCACCCATTCCTTATTGATTTACTTCCAGTGGAATTGGGAAGTTTCGATGTTATAGTCGGTATGGACTGGCTATCTAAGTATAAAGCTGAAATTGTCTGTAAGGATAAGACCGTTAGAATACCTCTTTCGAATGATGAAGCTATGATTGTTCAAGGTGAGAAATCTGGTACGGTACTGCCTCTCATATCTCAACTTAAGGCATTGAGATATTTACGCCAAGGTTGTACTTTATACTTGGCGAGCGTAACAGTTAAGAAACCCGAGGAAAAACGAATGGAAGACATCCCAGTGGTACACGAGTATTCAGACGTATTCCCCGATGAGTTGCCTGGTTTACCACCGACTCGACAAGTTGAATTCCGTATTGACTTGATACCAGGAGCAGCACCCATTGCTAAGGCACCTTATAGACTTGCGCCTTCTGAAATGCAAGAACTGTCCAACCAGTTACAAGAGTTACTGGACAGGGGTTTTATTCGCCCTAGTTACTCACCGTGGGGAGCACCAGTGTTGTTTGTAAAGAAGAAGGATGGGAGTTTTCGAATGTGTATTGATTACCGGGAATTGAATAAAGTGACTGTAAAGAATAGATACCCCTTACCTCGAATTGATGACTTGTTTGATCAGCTCCAAGGTGCGAAGTATTTTTCAAAAATTGATCTTAGATCTGGTTATCATCAAGTAAGAATTCAGGAAGAAGACGTACCAAAAACAGCCTTCCGAACTCGGTATGGTCACTATGAGTTTTTGGTTATGCCATTTGGGTTGACAAATGCACCTGCAGTGTTTATGGACCTCATGAACCGAGTTTGCAAACCTTACCTTGACAAGTTCGTGATAGTGTTTATCGATGACATTTTGATATATTCGAGAAGTAAGGAGGAACACGAACAACATTTGCGGGAAATTTTAAAATTATTGAGGCAAGAGAAGTTATACGCAAAGTTGTCCAAATGTGAGTTTTGGCTGCAAGAAGTACAGTTTTTGGGACACATTGTGAACCATCAAGGAATCCAAGTAGACCCAAGTAAAATTGAGGCCATTAAGAATTGGCAAGTGCCTAAGTCACCAAGAGAAATTCGTCAATTCTTAGGACTAGCCGGGTATTATAGAAGATTCATTGAAAACTTTTTAAGTATTGCACAACCTCTAACCCTCCTAACTCAAAAAGATCGAGCATATGAATGGGGAGAAGAACAAGAAAAAACAGAAGTTATGTGAGGCTCCAATATTAAGCCTTCCAGATGGAACTGATGAATTGGTGGTATATTGTGACGCATCTCGTAAGGGTTTAGGATGCGTACTGATGCAAAGAAAGAAAGTAATAGCATATGCTTCCCGACAATTAAAAGTACATGAAAAGAATTATACGACCCATGATTTGGAATTGGGAGCAGTTATCTTTGCATTGAAGATTTGGAGACATTACTTGTATGGCACTAAATGTACCATCTATACTGATCACAAAAGCTTACAACACATATTCGATCAGAAAGAGCTAAACATGAGGCAAAGGAGATGGGTAGAACTGTTAAATGATTATGATTGTGAGATTAAATACCACCCGGGTAAGGCTAACGTGGTAGCTGATGTTTTAAGCCGAAAAGACAGAATCAGACCATTAAGGGTACGAGCACTTGGAATGATTGTTCAAAGTAGCCTAACCGAACAAGTTCGCATTGCACAAGATGAGGCCTTGAAGACAGATCAGCTAGAAAAAGAAGAACTACATGGAAATGAAAAGAATTTTGAGAAGAAAACCGATGAAGTATACTATTACAAAAACCGGGTCTGGATTCCAACACTTCATAAACTCCGAAAGCTGATACTTGATGAAGCACACAAATCCAAGTATTCTATTCATCCAGGTGCTGATAAGATGTATAAGGATGTCAAAGAATTTTACTGGTGGCCTGGTATGAAAAAGGATATAGCCGTGTATGTAAGTAAATGTGCAACATGTGCAAGGGTAAAGGCGGAATATCGAAAACCTTCGGGAATGTTACAACAACCTGAAATCCCACAATGGAAATGGGAACAAATTACCATGGACTTTGTGACACACCTTCCTAAAACCTCAAGAGGACACAACGCAATTTGGGTAATTGTAGACCGGTTAACCAAATCCGCACACTTTATTCCCATCCGTAACAACTACACCACCGAAAAACTCGCTCAAATTTACATCGATGAAATAGTATCTCGACATGGAGTACCTCTTTCGATTATTTCAGATAGAGACAGTCACTTTACTTCACATTTCTGGCAAGCAGTACAAGAAGCCTTGGGAACCCGAATCGACCTAAGTACGGCATACCATCCCCAAACCGATGGTCAATCTGAACGAACCATCCAAACCTTAGAAGATTTACTTCGTGCTTGTGTACTGGACTTCAAAGGGAATTGGGATCAACACCTCCCGCTCATTGAATTCTCTTACAATAACAGTTATCACAGTAGTATACAAGCAGCACCTTATGAAGCTCTATACGGGCGAAAATGTAGATCACCACTATGTTGGACAGAAGTGGGTGATACTCAAATTTCAAGATCCGATTTAATTCAGGAAACCACCGATAAGATCCACCAGGTTAAACAAAAATTGAAAGCTGCCCGTGACCGACAAAAGAGTTATGCTGATATTCGCAGAAAACCGTTATCTTTTGAAATAGGTGATAAGGTATTCTTAAAAGTATCGCCATGGAAGGGTGTTATAAGATTTGGAAAGACTGGTAAACTAGCCCCAAGATACATCGGACCTTTTGAGATTGTCGCAAAAATTGGTCCCGTAGCTTACCGATTAAAACTACCCTTAGAACTGAACACTATTCACGACGTGTTTCATGTATCGAATCTGAAAAAGTGTTTGACTGATGAAACGACAATAGTACCACTGGAAGATGTTCAGATCAACGAAAAACTCAACTTCGTAGAGGAACCGGTAGAAATTGTAGACGGGAAAACCAAACAGTTACGACACAACAAAATTTCATTAGTAAAAGTTCGGTGGAATTCAAAACAAGGACCCGAGTATACTTGGGAACGAAAGGACGAATTCCGAAAGAAATACCCACACCTGTTCCCTAGAAAACCGATGACACATTAAATTTCGGGGACGAAATTTCTTAACGGGGGGAGAATGTGACATTCATGACAAAACGAGGTACACTATATTCTTTACGTAACAAGTAAACGACAAATCGGTTAATTCGTAGTGCTTAAACGAGTAACCGACCGATACTAATTATGACCCGTATACATACTGAGGGGTCATATACGAGTTATATATATGTTATAGAGGCTAACATATTGATATTTAGGCCTCGGTACGTTTAAAACTCTTTAAACGAAAAAGGTTTCGTTTATCGATACGCTATAAGCTTAAACGCAATCGTTAATATCAAAACAAGCATTGTAGCATCCGTTAAGCCGAAAAAGATTTATAAAACACTTATATGACATGTTCTAAGCCATCTGTGAAAATATTTTGGAATTTTACAACGAGTCAGTACGTTTTTCTTATTTTACAAGAATAAGCTGAAAAACACACGTTTTTACGTTATTTCTCACACCCGAATTAATTTTTTTGCGAAAAACCGAACCCGAACTAAACTTGAAGTGGGCTTTTCATGTTTGGGCTTGTGTGTATAGTTTAATGGGCCAAAACAGCCCATTAAGAACTTCCAAATAGTTCGGATCGGCCAATTTAACTTCCCACATGTTTTTTTTTTCTTTTATAAAGCTTACTTCACAAGCTTTATTATACATTTTAACATACCACAAAATTTGAAGTCCAGCAGCTCTAAACCCCTGTGCTTTCAACCTCCTTTCAAACCCTAAGGTAAGATCCAACTCCATAAAGTTTTAGCAAAGTTTGATGTATGTGATTAACATATAAACATGTTTTAATTAGTTCTAAACATGTTTAACCATCCAAAAACCCTAAAAATCAACTAAAATTATGTTTTCATGTTAAACATGTCTACAAAGCAGAAACATATTGATTTTTGGTCAAAAACACGGATTAGAACATGAATACAACGTTTTTACGGTTAGAAAGTTCGGTTTGAACCCAAAACCGAAACCCTAATTATCAAGGCTGTTACATGGATGATTTATGCTTGGTTTGATGTTATATGATATGTAGATATACTGAGTTTGCAACCCGAGACCCGGAAAGTCGTTTAAGCTAGCAAAATTCATCGAAAACCGACAAGGTAAACCCGTAATACTCGTTTAGGGGCTGTTTAGTATTAGGTTGTGACGTGCTTGTTGTTAGCTTGTGAAAATTTGCAGGGACATTAGGGATCATATAAATGAGTCCCTGTTCAAATTTGGTAATTTTTCGATAAACGGAGAATATTTGGTGAATTTATTCCCGTTTATGGGCGTTTATTGGGAAAAAATAGCAAAACATATTGAAAAATTATGAAACTTGGTTTTGGAGTTTGACATGGGATGGTAAGATCACTGGTAAAGTTTGGGAATCATTGGAAATGTCTAAGTATGGTTTGTGCAGCCATGGTTGAACCGAGTTTTAACAGCCGAAAAACGCACAAAAAGGCATTTTGTCAAAAGAGTTAGGTTCTGGAAATTTTGCAGGGGTTATGTAGTCACATTGAGACCATTGGTAAAAATTATGGGATTTTTCGGAGGTCGTTTGATATAAACGGGCCATTTATTACATGATTATAACCTATTAAATGAATTTTTATAAATAAATAAATAATCATAAAATTACTGGAAATATTTTTATAAAATTCTCCATGTCTTAATGTATTTTTACAAAAATTTAAATAATTTATATGTAATTACATATTTAGTTATGATTTATTAAAGATTTAAATTATAATTGTTTTAACGAAACCGGCAGTTTTGTGTTTAACGGACTGACTGGTATGTCAAAATGTCAAAAGTGGTCAAATATCATATTTTTGAATGATATTGATAAAAACGAACTTTTTACGAGAATTCCGGACAATTCGGGTGAATTGTGCGCGTTTTGTATAATCAAAACCGTGTAAAAACGGAAACGAACCCTGCAATCAAACCAGATACCGAAACTTTAAAATTCCTTCATAAATCAACTTATTTTATCAATCAATATATTTACTTAAGTTTTATGTGATCTTACCTAATCCCGAAACGTATAAACGATCAACTGAGCTAGGCTCAGAAAACGGTGAAACTGAGCCAAATCCAGTTTTAAACATTTCATAGTATACAACGTCACAATCTAAGACTATGGTCATGTTCTGGACCTAACAGCTATACCCAGATTATCTATACAGCCCGACTTAGCTTGAACACTGTACTAGTATTAACGATACAATACCGTTTATAGGAATCAGGCTATAAACGAGACATCTGACTATCTGACACGTAATTTCTGTGCGAACTACAATAAGGTGAGTTTCACGACCCCCACTTTCTAAACTGTTTTACGAACTTTTGGGGTGAAAAGCATGTTTACATATACTGATATACTTGAAAACGTGTGATGATGTGGATTATCTAAGTACTAACACTTGACAAGTCCCCACAAACACAAGTGATTAACTTCGTGCCGGTGACGTGTGGATAGTACTATCGGTTTGACAAACCCAACTGACAGAGCCGGTGGGGTATGCCGGAACATATGTAAACCCAGTTGCACATTGTCATTATATTTTTACATACTGCTATGTGGTGTTAGACATAGTACATACATGGGGCAAAATTGGCTGTTAAATGCCAACAGGAGTGCATGGGCAGGAGAGGCCATGTAGTATAGCTCGTTTCGGTTTCACTTGTGGCTTAGTATAATACATCATACACAGACATATATACATACACACTGTAAACTTTACGAACTCGTGTACTGATTTCATTGATACTAGTGAAACTTGAAACTCACCAACTAGACGTAGTTGACCCGTTTTAACATGCTTTTCAGGTAAAGCAAAAGTGGAATGATTTGCTTACGTGCTTGGTGTTAGGAAGAAAGTTGAATAGCTGTGAATAGACGCTGATATAATACTGTATAAGAAGCTCGTAAACCGGTTATGTGTTTTTCACCTAGTTTGTAAACATAGTACCTACCAATGTAATATGATGTAATTTAGTGGTTGAATTTTCTTTATAAACAATGTGGTTGATACCAGTGTTATCTGTTACATTCCCGTATTACGCTTCCGCAACTACCTAGTCGGGGTGTGATAGAAACAGAATGACAAAATGAAAAGAGAACATGTTTCCTTTGATATTTGTGAAAGGAGGAAGATAAACTACAATGCAGTCAGACCACCAAGCAAGGCTGTTTTTGAGTAAGATAAAGCAGAACAACAAAAAGAATATGGTGACTGAAAAGTTGATACAGAAAATTTTATCCCAGTTTATCCAATCTTTTCTAGTCATGAGGTGTTGGATGTTGGATAAGTGGAAACTATGGATGAGTATGAGAAAAGACAATCAAGGGTTAGAGAAAGCAGTGATGAAGAACCTATGATTATGGAGAAAATTGTCTTTGTCAAAAGCAAACTTAAAAGACAAGACATCAAGATTGAGGAATTTGTTCCTTTTTCAATTGATTTTGATGGTTTAAAGAATCAGAAGACTCTAGGAGTCAAGACACCTAAGCCAAGTGAAAGATACAAGAAACCAAAAGAACATGAAATATTCAAAGGCAAGGTTTGGTGCAAAAGGTGTGATGAATATGGACACCACACAGATTCATGTAATGAAAGATTCAAATTCAAACCATTTCATGTACCAGATGGAACAAAGTATGGGCAAGACTTTGTCCTGTACAAAAAAAGGTATGATGAATATCTGGGAAAAGGAAAGGTGTGTGGAAATGAAACCATGAACAAAGAGGAGAAGAAATCTGAAAAGGAGACAAGGATTGAAAAGAAAGTGGCTGAACTAGCAAGAAGAAGTAAATCTCCTAAGAAGAATGAGAAATTGACCAAAAAGAACTATCAGTCTGTGAAAATCAAGAAAGATACTCAATCAGTCAAATCTGATAGCTCTCAAGGATCATCAAGCAGTGAGAAGACCAGAAGAAAAGATGCACATACTAGAAATAAACCAACAGAACTCACTGGTGATGAGAAGTTTCTATTAAGACACGGATATGAACCACATGGTTTCCTATGGAAACCTAAGACTGAGAGTAAGGTTGAGCAAGTTGCTGATGTGAGAGACTACTCTGAGAAGAAGGACTATGTGATAAAGGAGTATGCCACCGACTCAGATGAATACAAGTGCCCAACCTCACTTGTCAAAACTCCAAGAGAGTGTGGTTATGAAACTGATCATTCAGACAACTTAGAATTGGCTCATGAAGATCCTAAACCAACAACACTTACTTCCCAAGCTGTGACTGAAATTGAATCTGATGAGCTGCAAGTTGATAAGACTTGCACTTCATCACTTAACTAATCAAACTTTCTTTGTATGTGCAGGAACAGTCCACTCCTCTAAATGATATATGGTATGTGGATAGTGATTGTTCTAGGCACATGACATGTGACAAGAGATCTCTTGTCAATTATGAAGAAAAGTATGAAGGTCCAGTAGCTTCTGGGAGTGATGAGAATGGTGGAAAGATTGTTGGAAAAGGAATCTTAACAAATGGGAAAGTCTCATTTGATAATGTATTTCATGTTGAAGGTCTTCAATACAATCTGTTGAGTATATCACAAATGTGTGATAAGGGTTACAAAGTCAGTTTTGATGATTAACACAGTTTCATTTTAAAACCTGAGTTTGTAATTCCACCTGAAATGATTATGATGATGGCACCAAGAAATGGTAACTTGTATGAATTGAATATGAAAGAAGCTATTTCAAGAGGAGGTGCATGTTTTGTTTCCAAAGCCACTGAAAATGAGTCAAAATTGTGGCACAGGAAACTATGTCATTTGAACTTGAAGAACATGAATAGACTTGTCAAAGGTGAGCATGTCATAGGCTTACCTACAAGAGAATTCAAGTTGGAAGATCATTGTGATTCATGTAAAAAGGGAAAACAACACAAATCTACTCATAAGCCAAAGCTCATCAACTCAATTGATCAAGTACTTGAATTACTTCACATGGATCTCTTTGGTCCAGTGAGTGTACCAAGTATTAGGAAGAAAAGATATTGTCTGGTGATCATTGATGACTATTCAAGATACACTTGGGTTTATTTCCTAAGTACCAAGGATGAGACTGCAGAGTTGATTAAAGGTTGTGTAACAATGATTGAGAACAAGTTGAATAAGACAGTCAAGATGATGAGAAGTGACAATGGCACTGAGTTCAAGAATGGAGTTATGCAAGAATTCTGTGAAGCAAAAGGAATACAACAACAATTCTCAGCTCCTAGAACTCCTGAACAAAATGGTGTAGCAGAAAGAAGAAATAGAACACTTATTGAAGCTGCAAGAACCATGTTAGTAGATGCTAATTTGCCTGTCACTTTTTGGGCTGAACCTATAAATACAGCCTGCTATGTTCAGAACAGGGTACTTGTCAACAAAAGGCTTAACAAAACTCCATATGAAATATTTCACAACAGAAAGCCTTACATTAAGTTTTTCAAGCCCTTTGGATGCAAACATTTTCTACTGAACACTAGAGACTATTTGAACAAGTTTCAAACAAAGTCCCTGGATTGTTTCTTTGTTGGATATTCTACACACTCAAAATCCTACTGAGTCTATGTAAAAGATCACTTGAGTGTTATAGAATCATCTGACATCATCTTTAATGAGAATCAATTCAATATAGTTGATGGTGCAGCATGGCTGTTTGATCATGAGAAGTTAATAAGGTCTTTCAAGATTTATCCTGAAGACTTTGATGAATCTTTCTACAAGACCAGTGAATTTGAAGAGAAAAAGAAAAAGTCATTGGACTTGGAAGAATTATGGAAGAAGGTTGCTGAAAAGGAAAAGGAATATACATTTGTGAAGAACTCCTCATGTGATATTAGTGAACCTAATCAAGAAAACAATCACAATGTTGAACATGATCATACTGAGAACAATCAAGACAATCAAGATGTACAGGATGATCAAGTTCAGAATGAGGGTGACACAAGCAACCAAGCAATTGGAGAAGAAGCTGCATCTACAGCAAGATTTCAAGATCTATTTCAAAGATTGAACTTAGAAAATAATGGTGCATCTACTTCAAGACAACATAATGATGAAGCACCAGAATTTCATGATGCAGAGACTGATTTGATCATTGAAGAACCAGAACTCAATGAGTCAAATCTTGACACTACTATGTCTACAGATATGATTGTTCAAACTTCTTATGTGGAAAAGAATCATCCTTCTGAAAACATCATTGGTGATTTGCATGAAAGAGTTACAAGAAGTCATTCTGAAATTGCAAACATTTGCCTTTACTCTTGTTTTCTATCCCAAATAGAACCAAAGAACATAGCACAAGCTTTAAAAGATAATAGTTGGGTGGAAGCAATGCAAGAGGAATTGGCACAATTTAGAGATCTGCATGTGTGGGATCTTGTTGATAAGCCATTTGACAGATTTGCAATTGGAACCAAATGGGTGTTCAGAAACAAAAGGGATGAAAGGGGTTTAGTGATTAAGAATAAAGCTAGACTTGTAGCACTGGGAATTCTTCAAGAAGAAGGAATAGACTTTGAGGAAGTTTTTGCACCAGTTGCAAGACTTGAAGCTATCAGGATTTTTCTTGCATATGCTGCCTCAAAGAACATTAAAGTGTTCCAGCTTGATGTTAAGTCTGCATTCCTAAATGGAAAGATTGATGAAGAGGTGTATGTTGCTCAACCTCCAAGTTTTGAGGATCCAATGTATCCAAAAAGGGTGTATAAGTTAAACAAAGCCCTTTATGGATAGCATCAGGCTCCTAGAGCATGGTATGATGAGTTGTCAAATCATCTTCTTGAAAATGGTTTCAAAAGAGGAGCCATTGACAAGACACTCTTCTACAAAAGAAAGGGATCAGACTTGCTTCTAGTACAAGTGTATGTGGATGACATCATCTTTGGTTCTACAAATGAACAAATGTGTATGGAGTTTGAAGGGGTAATGAAGTCCAAATACAGCATGAGTTCTATGGGAGAAATGAACTTCTTTCTAGGATTGCAAGTTCAACGGAAAGCTGAGGGGATTTTCATTCATCAAAGCAAATATGTGCAGGACATCTTGAACAACCTGGTTGTGTGTCTCTCTGTGATAACTGATTATTTTATTAGAGATTACACAACTGAATGTTGATTGAATATGTTTTGAATATGTTTCAAATGAATGTTGAATGAATATGTTTTGAATATGTTTCAACTGAATGTTGATTGAATATGTTTTGAATATATTTCAAATGAATGTTGAATGAATATGTTTTGAATATGTTTCAACTGAATGTTGATTGAATATGTTTTGAATATGTTTCAAATGAATGTTGAATGAATATGTTTTGAATATGTTTCAACTGAATGTTGATTGAATATGTTTTGAATATGTCACAAGTTTGAAGTTAACTGATAGGTACTTAAATAAATATCTGTGCAATTTGTTTGAAATTGATGTTAATTTTTGACTATCAAGTTAACTAATCTGATGTTAATGATAAGTAGTTTGATATGTTTGGGTGAAATTGAATGCTTATCTGATGTCATGAGTAATCACATGTTTATGGTTACTTGAGTATGTTATTTATCTGATCTTCTGATGTTGTTAAGATAGGATAAACTTTGAATGTTAGAACAGTCTGTTTTTCTTGATGATGTTAAGAATGATTAAGATTTGATTATGTGATGCAACTGTTTATGTCAAAATGTGTTTTATGTCAAAATTAAGTGATTCAATGAATTTTATAATGAATTTTGCATAAATACTTTATTTTGGTCAAAACATGAGCAAGTTGATTAATGGTGTAGAGATATGATAAGATTATTCAGTTCAAGCTTTAAAAGAAGCTTAAAAGAAAGATTTTTAAAGAGAAGTCTCAAGTAGTTGTTTTTGCTGAAAACTATGTCATTTGCCCAGTTGGAAGGACATGCACTTGTGTATGTTTGGTCCTTAAATCTCTATAAATTTAAAGGATAGCCATTGACCTGAAAACTGAATGCATTTGGGGCAATTTGACTTGTTTCTTATTCCTTCACTTAAAACTATGTCAATAGCTCTGACTTTGAAAGGATATATATTCACATGTATGTTTGGTCCTGTTGATCACTTTTAGTCAAATAGGATAGCCATTAACCTGACATTGAGGAGATATTGGGGTGATTGAATGTTAAACTGTGTTAAATGGGAAATGATAGTACATTGACTACTTAGCTGATCATATGGAATTAATAGGCTAAAAAGACCTTAGTATAGTCAATAACATGTATGGTTGCTTTACCATGATGATGTAAAATCTAAGGTGATATAAACATAATGAATATGCTAATCTTTATATGGAGGTGCATAGTTGTCTTTGCATGTCTCAAGATAAATCTCTCCGAATGATAGGCAGAAAAGTGATTACCCAGTCATACACGAGCCTGTTGTTATTTGGTCAACCAAAAATGAAACATCTTTAAATATGACAAGGAACATACTTTAAGAAAATTTGAGAAAATATCAAAAACAAGGGGAAGAATGAATAAATCAACCAAAAGTTGATAAGTGTTTTAAATATTTTATCAAACAAGAGGGTTACAACTAGAACTACAAAGATGTTGGCAAAATCTGTCTCATCTTGAATGAAAGGCATGTTGCTAACTGTAAGTCCAACGTTCAACCTCTATATATGTTTGAATCTAAAAATACAAAAATACAATAAGTTCTGTCATACAAAAATAATTTTTGACCAAATACAGGAGGTTGGAGTCAAATTGGGGTGATCTGGGGAAAGCCAAATAAGCTTTGAGAAGAGATATGAGGCATCATAGCACACTGTTGACCATTAATGCATTATGCTTAAATTGAACCTTAATCATATCACCAAAGAGATGAAATTCATGCTAAGTTTATACCTACTGTTAACCTATCTATGTTGTCATAATAATGCTGAGAGTGAAGTATTGAGATAGCTACTTAGTTAAAATGATCCCATTTTTGAGATCTTTTCAGTAAATGGAAGAAACTGTTTTGAAGAGAATTATGACTGAAATTTGATCTCTAAATGCACCATTTGCTCTTAAACTATGATCTGAAAAGAAAAATATATTTTGACAAAGTGGTTTAAGTCAAAAGGTGTTGCATTTTGCCTAAAATAGGGTGAATATGTAAGTTCGGGTATGGTTTGATGCTTTATAACCTTCCCGAGCACAAACTGTTTGAATATGTATTTTAGGGTAAGGTTTAATGATTTACAACCTTTCCAGGTACAAAACAGTTGACTATGTGTGAATATGTTATTTCGGGTAAGGTTTGATATTTTTCAACCTTTCCGAGTAAGCTTAGTCATTTTTGACTAACTTTATGATTTTCGAGCATGCGTTGAAGTGCTTACACTTTCCGGGTAGAGTAGACAGTTGTACTCATTTCCCGAGCAAGCTTGAAGTCTTGAGATGATTATGTGTTTTTATAGCTAGCTTTTAACAATAAATTCTTGTTTAGGGAAAACTATGCATGTTATATGCTGATTGTGATTCCAAGCAAACTTTGTGAACTTAAGTTAGTACACCGAGTAAGCTTTGTGTGAATATGTTGTTAGGAAAGGTTTGTTAATCTTTCCGGGCACGCTTAGATGTTACTGTTTAAGTTTGTCATTTTTCGGGTGTGGTTTGATATGGTGAAATCCCTCAGGTTAGGGCATACCTGATGATTGAATGTGTTTATCCTAGCAAGCTTAGTGCTAACATAGGATTTTCAGGCAAGCTCTATGAAATTTCATACTATAGCACACTTAAATGTTTATGTGTTTAATTTCATTCCGAGCATGCTCTGTGATATGTGTGT
Organism: Bidens hawaiensis; assembly: GCF_021521415.1. Classification (NCBI taxonomy): domain Eukaryota; kingdom Viridiplantae; phylum Streptophyta; class Magnoliopsida; order Asterales; family Asteraceae; genus Bidens; species Bidens hawaiensis. Next base: position 194,630 of record NW_027494653.1, on the reverse strand, counting down.
TTATGATTTCTTTGAAATTACAAGTGTTTTCGGGCAAACTTTGTTTTCCAGGCACACTTTATATTCCGGGTACACTTTTGTTCCCTCAATATACTTGGTAATTTCAAAACTTAACTTTCCGAGTACACTGTCTGCCAGAATTCCTTTCCGGGCACACTTTGTACTATATGAAGGTTATTCGGGTATACTTTGCATAAGATTGTTGTTCGGGCACACTTTACATCAGAAAGATTGCTCGAGCACACTATGTTTTCAAGCATACTTGAATGAATGTGTTACTTGATTGAATATGTAAGTTAGTATGTCACAATTGATTATGATTCTTATTAGGGTTTATGCTAGATAAGTTTTAATTTGAAATTGAGAAATCTATGTGGGGATCTTAATTGATTCTTTGTAAGGATGTTTATTTGATGATTATACTTGATTATTTGCCTTGTGATTAATTTCTCAAGAAATCTAGTATTTCGGGTAAGCTTTCTTCATCATGTCTTAACTTTAAATTAATTTACTTGATCGAGCAAGGTTTATAAATAGACGAATTCGGGCAAACTTTGTATATCCAAAAATGAAAATTTTCCAAGCAAAGTTTGACCGGGTAAGGTTTGTAAGTGGAAGTATACCGAGTAGACTTTGGATATATTAATCTTTCGAGTAAGGTCTTATGAACTTAAATGAAATTAAATGTTTTTAATATATCAAGTGGATAATGTTACTGGTTGACAGCTAATAATTCACAAAAAGACAAAAAGCATTTATAACCCACTTTCAAAAGGTATAAAAAAGGGAGTTAGGCAAATTTTTCAACATTATTTCCCTCTCTCTCTCCTTCCACTGCAAATCCTTACTCCCAAAGAAAACCAAACCGACTTACCACATTCTATTACTCCAAACCCTAACTTTTATCAGCCCTCTAATTCCGACTCGGTAAGTATTAATAATATGTTTTCCGATCGCGATTAGACTATAATGGGCTTTAATTACTTTCTTGATTACTAATACTCTGTTTATGTGTTTAGGTTATTAATTTGTCGAAGAAAATGTTCATGAAGATTTCTTTCTTTCTTCTTCATTTTTACAACTTGAAATTATCTAAAGTACTGAACTTTATGACTAATTTCACTTTGAATATGTTTGTTTATGTGTTTCAGATATGGCAGAAGAAGAACAGCCAAAGTATTTCTTTGAAAAGAAACATAATATGTGTGCACTTCTACAAGTCACACCTAACAATGAGCCTGTGGCACCAATGATCAGATGGATGGCTCGATCAAATGTCAACTTTGCTCTTACTGAAAATCCTGTCACCTACAGAAATCACTCACTTGATTTCTGGAGATCAGCAGAACTTGTAGAAGACATCAATGGGAAAAGGATTGAAGCATCCGTTGCTAGTCAAGAAATACATGTGACAGAAGGGATGATTAGAAGATGTTTGAGGTTAAATGATGATGATCATAACCATATAGACTTCAAAACTGCACACCTGATGAAAATATTTGAAGAAACAATGGGTTATCAGGGAACTGTGCATGAAGGACAGTTTCAAAAGGGGATGTTTCCAATGATGTACAGATTCCTCATTCATCATGTGATACAGGGGTTTGCTCCTTGAAAAGGATCATGGACTCTGACGAGTCATGATCTAGCAAATGCCACTGTAGGGATTATGTATGATCTGCCGTTTAATTTTTCAAAAATGATCTTTAATGGTCTGGTATCAAACTTGAACAAGGATGAGAAGGATAGATTTTTGCAGTATCCAAGGTTCTTACAGATAATTTTCAACAGCGAATAGCAAGATCTACCAACTATTGGTATCACCCATCTACTCCAAAACCCTAACACTTACAAAAGAATTAAGAATCCGGGGGTGGCCAACCGATTCATTACTGATGTACCATTTGAAATTCTGCCATGGCTTCTAGACCATAACTTGGCTATAATGCCTGTGCCTGAGTTAAGCTCAGAGGAGGAATGAGGAAATGATGATGAGAGTAATGATGATGGAAGTTCTGATGATAATGATGGAGATGATGGAGATGAAGGAGAAGCTGTGATAGCTATGATTGAACAACATGTTCCTACACTACCACAATCACCACCACAAACTCCACCACACCAAATTACTCACACACCACCTCAAACCCTACATTTGAGCCAACCTGAAACCTCTACACATCAATCAACACCACCACAGACACCACCAACACAAAGCCCAATCCAAACAGATCCAATCATTTCTAGCACACCTCACACACAATCACCACCACCATCCAGAATTCAAACCCACACAATAACCCAAGAACAGCCTGATATTGAACCTTTTTCTACATCACCACCTACAAGTTCACATGTTGATATCTTTCAAAGAAACCTGAACCTGATGTTAGAGAATGTTGATTTGAAAAGAAGAGTTCAGGAAGTTACAGATGAAAATGTTGTGTTAAGAAAGAGAAATGAAGAGGTAACAAATGAAAATGTGATATTGTTACAAAGATTGGTATAAGCTAACTTGAAGATTCAAACCCTGGAGCAGGAGGTTGAGAAGACCTCAGCTGCCCCAAAACAGGGGGGGAATGTATCTGTACCAATTATAACTGAAGTGAATATGGGTGAAGCTGTAAGTGTTGCAGAGACTGCTGATGCTTTAAAGCTGATTATGAATGAATATGATGATGGTAATGAGAGCAGTGATGAAAGAAGAACAGAAAATGTTGATTATGAAGGTGACAAGTCTGAGAGTGCAGAACAGAGATATGATTATGACTTTGTTATATAGGGAGATGATGAAGTGGAAGTAAAAGGAGAAGAGGCAAATGATGCTGAAATTGAAAACCTAAATGATGAAGAGGGTATGGCCACTGAAGAGTTGACTGATGTTGTGGATGAAGAGTTAACTATAGAAAACATAAATGAAAATGCTGCTACTGAGGAACTTATAAACACTGAACCAGAAGCTGATCAAGAAGTTAGTTCCAAGAGGGTAGAGCATGACTTAGAACTGGAAGCACTTCATGAAGAAATAGATAATTTCCCTCCAATGAGTCCTCCTGAAACTGAAGAAGAATTAAAGAAGAGGATGGATAAGGGAAAGGGAATATTGACAGAAGAAGAGCCTCTTAAGGCATATCCTGAAAAGGATGTTTTATTCAGAGATGATGCTGCTGCTGCTGCCTTAAAAGAACAAGAAAGAATTATCAAAGAGTCAATGGAAAGAGAGAAAATAGCCCAATCCTTAACTCATGAAGAAATGGCAGAGCAGGAGATCTTGATCAATGAAGCCAATGTAGCAAAAGAAATACTTGAAGATGTGGCTGATCAAGAGGATATAGAAGAATTGATTAAGATGAGCAGAGTTGAGGAAACAGACAACTCTTTGGCCTTGGTAGTCAGCATGTTTCAACCCCAAAGTCAAACAACTGAAACTGCTGAACCAGCAAATTTGAATACTGGTCTGATTCCTGAAAAGGAAATTGGTGAGTCAATTGCCTCTATGGCTGTCAAGAAATGGGCTGAACAGGTGAGAGAGGATCTAAGAAAGAAACCTGCTGACAGCTGGTCAGAAAGGGTAAAAGTACCTGAAACTCAAAAACCAGATCAAGAATTTTCTGAGAAAGTCAACAGATTTGCCAAGATATATCAGAGAAGAAAAAGAGCGGCTGAACAAACTGAACAAGAAAAGACTGCTAAGAGGGGAAAGTGGGATGAGAAAAATAAGTATTTTGTTGAGACCCCTGATGATAAAGCAAGTCCCATAAGGGCAACACCTTTGCAAAACTAAGACCTGATGAACATGTGCAAGGTGTCCCTGATGTACCAACTAGAGATGAACCAGATTATCCAGCTCCTGATGAACCAAAGATAGATGCTATGAATGAGCTGACTGAAGAAGAGGATGACTCTGAGAACTCTGATGATGACAATGATGATAACCCTGAAAATGATGAAGGGAAAGTTGGTACAGCTGCTAATGTTATGTCCCCACAAGTTGAAATGACTGATGTACACAGGGCAAACATTGAGCTGAGTATGTTGGAAGCCAAAAGGCTTATGGAACAAAAGCGTAGAGATGCCAAGAAATACAGAGATTATCTAAGAAGGCACAACTACTCTGAAAAAGATTTGTCTCATTTTACTTTTAATCAACTCCAAAATCTCTATAACAGTGAAAAAGAAGAAGTGATTAAGAAAGCTGTAAGAGAGAATGAAGAACTTGAAAAGATGGAGGAATTGAAGAAAAAGTTTGAAGGCATGTGTGGATATTTATTGGAAAGGGGGATGAAGCCTGAAATTGTAGAGAATTTATCCAGAGAATCAGTGGTGGACCAATATAACAGGCTGAAAAGAAAAGAAAAATCAAAAAGGGTCCAAGCTGAGAGCTCCAAGCAGACTGAAACAACTGATGAACCCCCAGCTAAGAAAAGAAGAATTCAGACTATAAGGGAGAAAGAAAAAGAACAAGTCAAACATGTTGAAATCCCTATTCCTCAAGGAGATGTGAAACCTGAACCGGAAAATGAACCATTTCTGCCTTGGGAAAATGAAGAAATGATAAACATCCTAAGAAACATAATGATAAATAAGAAAGGGATGACTGAAGCAGACTTTAATGTCTTAGAGAAAGAGGATTTGAAGACACTTTTCTACCTTCAAAAGGATGAGTGGGAAAAAGCATTAAGAGAAGGAGAAAATCCAAGATACTATGCTGATGGTAGGTTTGTACCTGCTGGATTGGAAAGAACTCCTGGAATGATAAAGATGTTAATAGAACTTGAAGCAGCAGGACAGGATATTGTTGAATTAGCTAACTTTCCTACTGAGATGGTGGAAGCTATTTATGTAAAGGTTTTCAACTTGGGACCTCAAAAGCCCAAGAAGTCGATTCCTTTTAGACCTCCAATTCACAGAAGATTTCCAAGAGATGGAAGAGGTCAAGGAGGAAGAGGTGAATCAAGCAGCTCAGTACAACACAGAACAAGACCACAATCTGATGTGGATCTACCAAGAGAGTTGTACTATGATTCGGTCACTGATTCCCTTAAGGTGATTATGGAGAGCAGATTACTAAGAGAGATTGTGGTCAGAAGTGACTTCCATGAGTTTAATGAAGAACAGTTGAGAAGGATGGCCACACTCCATTTGAATGACTACAGAAACAGGGACAGATCTGCAGGTAGACAAATGAATGATCTATCAAAGTACCTGCATGAAGAAGCTGATAAAGGATTTCAATTCTTAAAAGAAAAGAGGAGCTGGAGATTGATTCAGTCTCACAAGTCAAGAAGGATTTCAAAGTTGAGAATAATGGACATAGCCGAAAGAGACTATCAAATGAATGTCTGAGATCAGAATCCATTATCCAACATGAATGCTTGCATAAGTATGAGAAGAAGGATGAGACGCCCCAACTACACAGTACAGAAGAATGGCATAATTGCTGAGATCGAATACAAAGAAAATGCCAATCACTTCTTACTGAGAAACTCAGATGGAAAGATATTGGGGGTCATCAAGGAAGATGAAGATTTGACATATCTACACAGTGAATATCTCATGGATATAAGAGACTTGGCCTTACCAGAAAGTCACATTCATTACCAAGCCCTTAATATCTTCAAGATGAAAGCTGCTTCAGAGCTAGTCAACAGAAGACAAGCCGTTCATGATGCAAGAAAAAGAAGACAAGATTAATAAAATAGGCTTTGTTTTGTAATGTCTTCGGACAACTTTCTGATTATGTAATTTGCTTATGTCATTTGAATATGTAATTTTGATTGTTAATTTGATGTGTATTTTTGCTGAGTGTAAGTAACCATAGAAATGTTTTGGGTCAGCTGAGGTGTTCTAATCTAGGGGGAGATTGTTGGGTCAAGAAATTGACCTAAGGGGAGATTGTTGAGTCAAAGATTTGACTTAATGAAGTATATGGAAGATTGGAATCTTCTCAACCTCCTCTAAATTCGCTAAGTAATGGATCCGAGCACAACTTAGACATCCGAGCAAGCTTTTACTTAGCCGAGTACGATATTTTGCCTACCGGGCAAGGTTTACTTCAAATAGTCTTCTTAAGTGGATATCCGAGCAAGGTTTGCAAATTAGTGTATTCCCGAGTAAGGTACACTAGTTTATGTAAATCCGGGTAAGGTTCACTTTATCAAGCAAGTCTGTTCTTCAGAACCAAGTATTTTACTCTTCCGAGTAAGGTTTGGTTGACCAAGTCCAAGAAGCCAAGAAATTGGAAGACCGGGCAAGGTATTCATTAATAAGTATGATCCAAGTATGCTTGATAATCTAAAGAAATATCTCTAAGTAATATCGGGCAAGGTTCAGCTCAAGCAGGGAACAGTACTCCCGAGTAAACTTTGCTAATAAGTTATTTTATAGCAAAGAGCTGAAATGGATCATCGAAGAACAAGGTTGCTCGTAAGAAGTTGTCGGGCAAAGTCTGGCAAAGTCAAGAAGACTGAAGTCTACTCGATGAGTATTTTACTTGGTAAAATACTCTTTAAGTAAAGTCTACCCGGAAACTGATTCCGAGCACACTTCTATGTTACCAAGTTATGAAGGATGGGCGAGCATACTCGGAAAGACAAGATTGATGCAAAGCCTACCCGGAAGACTTGTTTTACACTTAGTTTATTTTGAATATGTAATTTGAATATGTATGACTGTATTTAGGGTTTCTAGAAGGAATGACAGCTGTCCTAGGTTGGCAGGCCTATAAATAGAATATTTAGGGCACGCCGCCACGAGAGAGCACAATACGGATAAGACAGACACATTAATTGAGAGAATATTGTGTGACGGCTGTCTTAGGATTCCTAGAAAACCCTAAATCGATTTTCCTTTTGTATGATTAACATTATATAAATGGAAATCTTTTGAGTGAATCTTAAGTGTGCTTTCTACCTTTGATTATTCATTGCAACCGTATGTTTGTTATTGATTCCGCCTTTAACAAACGGATATCTTTCTAAATATAGCAACCCGTCATTAACTCTCTTGTCAACACGATTAATCTTTGTGAGTTATGACATGATTGATTAAGATCCAGCTGAAATCGAAAGGGACCCGACATACTATAGGTCCGAGATAGCAAAGACGAACCGATCAGTGAAGTGAAGCTGATCCTTTCAAAAGGTGAATATGCCCAACTTTATAAACTACTTTAATCGAGTCAAATAAATGAAATGAATTACATGATATTATGTATCTCTAAAACATTATAAACAAAGGTAAATGTCGGCCCTCAGGCTGTCGTGTAAATTTGTTTGGATCATTACATATGTGGTAAGTCGGTGGGCACACCGTGCCACACCTGGTTATTTGCCTCCGCCACGATGCACCGTACCTAAGTTACGTCCGAGTGAGGGTAATCATGTGTATACTGATGGTATCTAAGTTATATCGAACGCTGTAGTGTTTGCTGAGCGGATTTGAGTAGAGCTAAGTTTATATTTGAGTTTTGTTTTAACTTGATTATCCTAAGCCACGACGGGCCGGACCTAAGTTATGTCTCGAGGGGTAATTAAGTAAATAAAATATTTTATGCGTCAGCTTATTCACCAGCATGTGTTGCTAACGTATTTTAAACATTTTACAAGTAATGTAGATTAGCCGCTTGAAGAATCGAAGTGGATTGTAGATGATCTGATGGTTCAGATCTTTGTGTTAAACTCTTAAATATCTAAATGATGGTTTTGATAAACAAGTAATCTTTGTAAACATTAATGGGTATTTTATAATCTCATCTTTTGTTAAGTAAATATATCAATATTTTAATCCACGCTAATATTTCCGCACAAACTGTAACACCCCGTAACCGCAGCGGAAACGTACACGGGATGCAACAGACACATCTGATATCAACAGCCTTGCTTATAAAGAAAATACCACTACATTAATTTATATCATATTACATTGTTGCTAGTTTCGTTACTGTCTAGGCGTTACACACAAGTTTTACCGATAAGACATTAATATATTCATTACAAAATATAGATCAGCAAGCTTCCAACAAGTAGCACAGATCATTAAGCACATATCAATCATTCCAACTTGGGCATACCTAGAAAACATGTAAAGAAAACGGGTCAACTACGAATAGTTGGTGAGTTTCACTAATTTAAATAAACACTGACAGATCATTTTAATAATCATTTATTAAACAATGTAATTATGCGGGGAACTATGTTTCCCCAGAACATTTATAACCTCTGGGAACTAAGTTACCCCAGAACAATAATAACCTCTGGGAACTATGTTACCCCAGAACAATAATAACCCCTGGGAACTATGTTACCCCAGAACAATAATCACCTCTGGGAACTATGTTACCCCAGAACAATAATAACCTCTGGGAACTATGTTACCCCAGAACAATAATCACCTCTGGGAACTATGTTACCCCAGAACAATAATAACCTCTGGGAACTATGTTACCCCAGAACAATAATCACCTCTGGGAACTATGTTACCCCAGAACAATAATAACCTCTGGGAACTATGTTACCCCAGAACAATAATAATAACCTCTGGGAACTATGTTACCCCAGAACAATAATAATAACCTCTGGGAACTATGTTACCCCAGAACAATAATAATAATCTCTGGGAACTATGTTACCCCAGAACAATCCCACACGATAAACAATTCATATATTCTATGCATCAAACCATATATATATTTAAATATTCAATTGTTTCCATACGATCGGTATGTACTTAAATACTTTAATAAAGACATGCTTTCCGCTCCGGGAAAATATTTAAAAACAGTTCAGTAAAAGGGGCTCGTGAAAACTCACCTTTCTGTGAGTCGAGACGTGATACAATGAACTGCTATAAGCCTGGATCTGTAATATAATATCTAGTCGTTACTATATAATTCCCATAAATTAAATACGTATCAATCGGTACATCTGGGGACATTGTTAGCCCAGTACTGTACTCGATTCGAGGACAATGTTAACCCCGTGACACTTCTAAGGACTCAGATTGTGACATTGCTTAGAGTCTGACGGTCAAAATTATCATTTTTATGATTTCCTTGATTTGCGTGCCTAGCACGGTTATCCGTTTTTAGTTTCAAAAATGAGTTTGGTCACACCCGACCCAAAAATGGTGTTTGACTGTTAATTTAGTTAAAGTGATGAAATTAGAGCTCGGTTTGGACACCCCGTTTGGCCGCGGGGCCCGTTTCCGTCATTTAGGTGTCGGAAACAGTAAAATCGGGTAAAATTACCCAAATCATCCGAATTATTTTCGGATGATTTACTTTTATTTAATTTACTTAGTATTATGAAAATGGTCAACTTTAGGTTTTTATATACCAGTCAGCTCGCTTATGCGAGTTTTGCCGGTTTACACGTTTTAAGCTTTAAAAATTTTTTTTATGTTCTTTTTAGCACAAATAATTACCCGTTTAGTCTCGGGTCTTGAAATTTTGCACAAAACTTATTTTGACAGTAAGGGATTTTATAAAAATTTTCCAGATTTGTTTTTTTATATTTACATTTATTTATCTATTTTTCAACATTATTAAAACACTAAATATGTCAAAAATACCAAAAGACTTTAGAAAAATCCCAAATTTTTCCGGGATGATCCCTGCCATCCTCATAACTCCCTGGAATTTTTCCAGAACCCAAAACTCATTTTTCAAGCCATTTTCACAAAAACCGAGCTAGAAAGCCCTAGAACTCGTTTTACCGAAAAGCCCCTTTAGACTTCTCCAACTGAGCTCAAATTTTGTGTGTGACTTTTATATGTTATAAAAAGCTTATCCTAAATTTTCCAGAATTTTTCATCAAGTTTAGCTATTTTTCACCATTTTTGGCCAAAACCGAGCATTAAATTCACCAAATATTCATCTTTTATCCAAAAATTACCAAAAATTCACAGATCTCATATTTTCATGTGTAGATCATCTCTGTGAAATTTCATGACCCGACTCGAAGCACACTACAATCTGTCCAAAATCACTAAATCACACGAAAACCGAACTATCTTGTGTTTTCTAGCGTTAGATCGCAAGGATCTTGGTTTCTAGCCTTTGCTAGCCACTAGATACAACACTTACAAGCACAATAACACTATACCAAGCAAGTTACACCAACAATCAAACCATTTCTTTCATAGTGTCGGTTTTGATATAAAAACAAAGGTTTTAACCGTTAAAATCCGTTCTCGACTCTTTTTACTCATTTCTTGGACCAAGATCCCTTGTATAACATGTATACATCTCTTGATCATGCAAGAGTCGGTTTCATCTCGGGCTTTCACCCGTCTTTCACATGGAAAACTCATTTTACAAGATTTCAACCGTAAAATTTCGTTCTAAACTCTTTTAACTCATCACTTGGATCAAGATCCTTTGTATAACTTGTATACATCACTTGATCATGCGAGAATCGGTTTCAACTCGGGTTTTCACCCATTTTTACATTTGAAACCTCCTTTTCTCAAGATCATGGAGTTAGAAACAAGATTCAAGTATTAAAACATGTTCATACCTTCAAGTTTTTGGTTAAAAGGGATGAATTTGGATGGATACTTGAAAGATATTAAGAGATTTGAGAGAGTTTGGTGATGTAAAAAAGAAAATGAATGATAATGTGTGTAAAGGGTGGCCGATCGGTCCAAGTAATGGGTGGGGGTGGGCCCCACAACTTCAATATTAGCCACATATTCGGATTTCCGTAATCCGGATAATGTTTTGGATAATCTGGCTCAGTTCGTTTCTCGTTTAAACTCGTAATTCGGCTTAAAACGAGCCTAAAATGGTTGTTTTTCGGGTTAAAATAAAATTTACATAAAACCGACTTAAAAACTTTAAAAACTTAAACCATGACATTAAAACATCATATTATTAATAATTACGCATCTTTTTCGGCTTGATCGATCGTCTCTTGCTTGGTTTGATGTTAAAGGTTTCGTTTATCGTACCGACGTACTAATAAATCGAAATCCTTTTTCTGTGCTATAATTCACTTATCCCGAGCATTAATACTTTGTAAACATCACTAAACATTATATACTTCGTCTATAATGTAATTCCCGATTCGTTCGGGTTTCAATAATCGTTCATTGGTTAATTGTAATTCCAATACGATTCACTATATAATCGAGTATGATTCGTACTATGAATCATATATACTCGTATATACGTACTATAACTCATATAATCAATATTAAATGACACGTAAATAGTATATACCGGCTAGGGTATACCTGGATTTGCCGGAATCGTTACATTCTCCCCCCGTTATAAAAATTTCGTCCTCGAAATTTTACACGTCAACTACTTCCTTTTGAGGAAATAGGTGGGGGTATTTCTTCCGAAATTCATCCTTTCGTTCCCAAGTAAATTCTGGGCCTCGTTGCGAATTCCATCTAACTTTGACCAACGAGATCTTATTGTGTCTAAGTTGCTTGATCTTACCGTCCACTATTTCTATGGGCTCCTCCACAATGTTGAGCTTATCATTTATTTGAACACCCTCTATGGGTAATACCGATGTCTCATCCGACAGACACCGTTTCAGGTTCGACACGTGAAACACGTTGTGAACTGCACTCAGTTCATCAGGCAGTTCTAATCGGTATGCTACAGGACCGATTTTCGCAGTAATAACGAATGGTCCAATATATCTAGGGGCCAACTTCCCCGCCTTTCCAAATCTGACCACTCCTTTCCAGGGTGATACTTTCAAATATACCTTTTCCCCCTTCTCAAATGACAACGGTTTTCGACGGGTATCGGCATAACTCTTCTGCCGATCCCGCGCGGCTTTCAGGTTGTTCTTGATTTCAAGAATCTTGCTGGTCATCTCCTGGACCAGATCCGATCTAATGACCTGCGAATCACCCACTTCAGACCAGCAAAGTGGTGATCGGCACTTCCGTCCATACAATGCTTCATAAGGTGCTGCCTTTATACTGCTATGGTAACTGTTATTATAGGAAAATTCAACGAGTGGGAGATGTTGATCCCTGTTTCCCTTAAAGTCCAGTACGCAGGCACGAAGCAAATCCTCCAAAGTTTGAATGGTCCTCTCAGACTGACCATCGGTCTGAGGGTGGTAAGCTGTGCTTAGGTCAATACGTGTTCCCAATGCTTCTTGGACAGCTTGCCAAAGTTTGAAGGTGAAATGGCTATCCCTATCGGAGATGATCGAGATGGGGATGCCATGACGAGACACTATTTCATTTATATAAATTTGCGCAAGTCTCTCAGTGTTATAATTATTTCTAATCGGGATAAAATGTGCCGATTTGGTTAATCGATCCACGACTACCCAAATTGCATCATGTCCCCGGGGTGTCTTAGGGAGGTGTGTCACGAAATCCATCGTGATTTGCTCCCATCTCCATTCGGGAATTTCCGGTTGTTGTAACATTCCCGAGGGTTTCTGGTGCTCCGCCTTAACTCTCGCACACGTCGTACACTTGCCGACGTATGTGGCTACATCCTTTTTCATACCTGGCCACCAGTAAAATTCTTTCACATCCTTGTACATTTTATCTGATCCCGGATGTATGGAATATTTTGATTTATGTGCTTCGTCCATGATCAAATTACGAAGGTCGTGGAGGGTCGGGGTCCAAATCCGATTCTTGAAATAGAGAATTTCGTCCACACGCTGTTCGAAATTCTTCTCGTTACCGTAAAGTCCCTCTTTTTCCAATTGTTCCACTTTCAACGCCTCGCGTTGAGCGACTCGAATCAAATCCTAAAGGCTCGACTGGACTATCATCCCCAGCGCTCGCACTCGCAATGGCTTAACCCGATCCTTCCTACTCAAGGCATCGGCTACGACGTTAGCCTTGCCGGGGTGATAACGGATGTCACAGTCATAGTCGCTTAATAATTCGACCCATCTTCGTTGTCTCATATTCAGTTCTTTCTGATCGAATATATGTTGCAAACTTTTATGATCGGTGAAGATGGTGCACTTTGTACCGTAGAGATAATGCCTCCAGATTTTAAGTGCGAAGATGACCGCTCCCAGTTCCAGGTCATGAGTAGTGTAATTTTTCTCGTGAACTTTTAATTGTCGTGAAGCATAGGCTATAACCTTACTATTTTGCATCAATACGCATCCTAACCCTCTCCGAGATGCGTCACAATACACGACAAAACCATCGTCTCCGTCGGGGAGACTTAAGATTGGCGCTTGGCACAATCTTTGTTTTAGCGTTTGAAACGCCGTTTCCTGCTCTTCACCCCATTCATACTTCCGATCCTTTTGAGTCAGGAGGGTTAAAGGTTGGGCGATGCTGGAAAAGTTCTCTATAAATCGACGATAGTATCCAGCTAAGCCTAAGAATTGGCGGATTTCCTTTGGAGATTTAGGCGCTTGCCAATTCTTAATTGCTTCAACCTTACTCGGATCAACGTGTATTCCTTGGTGGTTTATAACGTGACCGAGGAATTGCACCTCTTGTAACCAGAAGTTACACTTGGAGAATTTTGCATATAACTTCTCCTGATCCAGGAGCTCTAGAACTAACTTTAAGTGTTGCTCGTGCTCTTCTTTACTCTTCGAGTATATCAAAATATCGTCAATAAATACAATGACGAATTTGTCAAGATAGGGTTTACAGACTCGATTCATGAGATCCATGAATACTGCTGGCGCATTTGTTAGCCCAAAAGGCATAACTAAGAATTCGTAATGGCCGTAGCGAGTCCGGAATGCGGTTTTTGGGATATCCTCCTCCTGAATTCAAACCTGATGGTATCCCGATCTAAGATCTATTTTTGAAAAGTAACTCGCACCTTGTAGTTGGTCGAACAGATCATCGATTCGGGGAAGAGGATACCTATTTTTGATTGTCAACTTGTTCAATTCCCTGTAATCAATGCACATTCTAAGGCTCCCGTCCTTCTTTTTCACGAATAAAACAGGTGCACCCCACGGGGAATAACTGGGACGTATAAATCCTTTATCCAACAATTCCTGCAACTGGTTGGATAATTCTTGCATCTCGGATGGTGCAAGTCGGTAGGGCGCCTTAGCAACAGGGCCAGCCTGAGGTAACAGATCGATCCTGAATTCGACCTGTCGGGTTGGCTGTAATCCAGAAAGTTCCTCTGGAAAAACTTGTGGAAATTCGCGTGCCACGGGGAATATCGTCCACCCGTTTTTCCTCAGAATCAGCGGCCGTCAGGCTCGCTAGATACGCCACACATCCCTGACGTATATATTTCAACACCTTGAGGTGGGATATAAATGGTATCATGGTGCCGGATTTTTCTCCATGCACTAATACCTTCTCGTCATCCGACACCCGGATCCTGACGGTTTTCTTTTCACAGTTTATTTCTACCCTGTTACGTGCCAACCAATCCATTCCCACTATCACGTCAAAACTACCCAATTCTACCGGTAACAAGTCAATCAGGAAGGATTGTTCGTTCAGAATAAAAGGGCAATTCCGAACTATCCGATTAACTATCATGGTTTTACCGTTAGCGACTTCTACGGTGTAAGGTTCTATGGTTTCGCCAATAGGAAGGTTTGCTATTGAAAGGAATCTAACGGAGACAAAACTTCTATCGGCGCCTGTATCAAATAATACAGAAGCGTAATGATCAGAGACGAGGAAGGTACCTGTCACTACGCTGGGGTCCTGGCGTGCCTCGTTCGCCCCCATCACGAATGCTCGGCCTCGCGCCGGATTGGACGACGATGCCTGACCCGTGAGTTGTCTCCCGTTTCCTCCCTGGTTCAGTTTCGGGCAGTTCCTTTTGAAGTGATCCGTGCTGCCGCATTCGTAGCAAGCACGGCTAGTGGTCACCATCTGATTTCCTTGCGGGTTCTGCTGTCGGGCGGGTTGAGTTCTAAATGGTTGCGCACGAATAGGTTGCGGTTGCCGGTTCAGGTTGTTCAGATTTGTCTTACAATTTGGTGCGTAGTGTCCAATCCTGCCACACCGGTGGCACACCACCTATTTGCACACGCCACCATGGTGGTAACCACATTTCCCGCACTTAGGAAACATTCCTTTCTGCGGTTCTTGCCTTCCGCCCGAACTAGTCATGGCATAGCTCTGGGCAGCGGGCCTAGCTCGTTTGCTTTGCTGCTTTTCCTGGATTCTATGATCATGCGTACCCCGTTTTCCCCCAGCGGATTCTCCTGTCACCTTTAGTGATCCGCTCCGTAAGAAATCATACGTGACAATGCCAGCCTGTGTCACTGCCCTTTCATACGTCTGGTGCCCCCCCCCCCGCGTTGACTATACTCCTCACTACTGGAGTAAGTCCCCAAATATAACGTTCCACCCTCTTCGTCTCCCGGGTGACCAACCACGGTACTAATCGTGACAGTTCATTAAACCGATTGGTATAACCCAAGTGGTCCGCCCCCTTCATCTCCAGATTCCACAACTCATTTTCCAGTTTCTGCAATTCATTCTTTGGGCAGAAATGTTCCAACACAAGAGCCTTAAGCTCCGTCCAGGTCATGTGGTTTGTCGCCGCCTGACCTCGAGTCTGTACTATGGTGTTCCACCATGTCAAGGCATGGTCGGTGAATGTACAGGTGGCGTACTTAACGACACAATCCTCGGGACAGTTGCTGATATTCACCACTGATTCTATTTTCTCTATCCATTTAACTAACCCATTCGGTCCTTCAGACCCGCTAAACTCTAATGGCTTGCACAACATAAAATCCTTGATCGAACATCCCCTGGATGCACGAATTGGTTCAGTACGGTTTGTCTCTACCGTAGGTATAGGGCCATTGCTGTCAGTAACGACCACCCTAGGCGGTGCGTCATTACTCGGAATAGTGTTATCATTCCTTGGAGGATTAGCATTTTGTTCCCCGTCATTATTTATGGGCGTTTGATTGCTCGGAGGGGTTGGATTGGTCGAGTTATTAATACTGGCGGCGATGCGCGATACTATATCCGGTATCGCCGCCTCCAACTGTTGAGCAATCAAACGGCTCACATCTACTTCCGATATTTTCGTTGATCGTTTCGGTGCCATTCTACACAACATCAAGAAATACATATAATCAATACCATCTCAAATTATAAAACACAATACATATTTCATTCATTAGTAAACATTGATACATATTACACAAACATCAGTTTACATACTTTCCAGTCAACATTACACAACTAAGTTTTAATACAAGGGCCCTATGTCGGTATCATCTCGACATAACCCGTAAAAGGGTCAGTGCTTGAATGATACCCAAAAGTATCTATAAAGATATGCCCCAAAAGAGACCCACCCTAGGGGCCAGTGGTTGTATCATAACTAAACAAGATTCACTCCGTGTTAGTATCACCACTAACTACTTACACAGAGTATCAAAAAAATGGTCCCTGACTATCCCCATCCAAACATAACTACTAAACACGGTGGTATGCCCACCACATCATCACTGCCACCAACGCCACCACTACTGCCATCACCCCCCGGAGCCACGCCTCTAACCGCTGAACCATCAATAGGGAGTACGAGCACTCCCTTGTCAACCGGTCGATTGCATATTGGCAATCCAGTATGCGGTCACCAAGGTACACCCGTCTCTGTACCCCCACGGTCAGGGCGGCTGAGTGCTCATTTACTTGCTCTGTGAGCACTCGTAGCCAGGCTGCCGCATCCCGCTCCTGTCTAGGAAGGCCCCAGACAGGTGGAGCCATCGGCTCGGGCTGAGATGAGGACTCTCCCCGACGAGTAGCAGGTCGGGGTGGGGGAGAGGTCGGTGGGACACGTGGAACGCTGATCCGCGCCGTAAGGCGGGGACCAAATCCCGGAGGGACAGAGGTGGCCTGCGGTGCGAGTGGAGTAGGGGATCTGACGATCCGGGCCGGGGAGGACTGGCTCGAGCTCCTGTGACTCGCCTCGCTAGGCTCGGAGTCGGATGACACGTGTAGGCTCCCGGAGTTTCCGGGGCTAACCTCCTTTGGGTCCTCTTCTACTGATAAGCTATGCGGGCTTGACATTTTTACCTGCACACAAGTTAACAAGCATATAGTTCTTTCCATAGTGTAATTCATAATCAAATTAATACATACTTATTTATACAACTTTACCACATAATAATATTATCATATATTTACACATATGTTGCCAATTTTACCTATTTAAAGTTCCTCGTGACTTCCCCTGAATTCTCCCGTGCAGACAAGTCTGTTATTATGTTCCGGACCATAATAACTCACTTGTCCATCCAAGTTCATCCAGATCCCGTCACAATAAATTATTAGTTGATATTCAGATCCTATAATACTTGAGCTACTGGTTATATTTTAGGTATCTCTTTCAGACATCCTAATTCTTTATAACCAATGGCTCTGATACCAAGTTCTGTAACACCCCGTAACCGCAGCGGAAACGTACACGGGATGCAACAGACACATCTGATATCAACAGCCTTGCTTATAAAGAAAATACCACTACATTAATTTATATCATATTACATTGTTGCTAGTTTCGTTACTTTCTAGGCGTTACACACAAGTTTTACCGATAAGACATTAATATATTCATTACAAAATATAGATCAGCAAGCTTCCAACAAGTAGCACAGATCATTAAGCACATATCAATCATTCCAACTTGGGCATACCTAGAAAACATGTAAAGAAAACGGGTCAACTACGAATAGTTGGTGAGTTTCACTAATTTAAATAAACACTGACAGATCATTTTAATAATCATTTATTAAACAATGTAATTATGCGGGGAACTATGTTTCCCCAGAACATTTATAACCTCTGGGAACTAAGTTACCCCAGAACAATAATAACCTCTGGGAACTATGTTACCCCAGAACAATAATAACCCCTGGGAACAATGTTACCCCAGAACAATAATCACCTCTGGGAACTATGTTACCCCAGAACAATAATAACCTCTGGGAACTATGTTACCCCAGAACAATAATAACCTCTGGGAACTATGTTACCCCAGAACAATAATCACCTCTGGGAACTATGTTACCCCAGAACAATAATAACCTCTGGGAACTATGTTACCCCAGAACAATAATAATAACCTCTGGGAACTATGTTACCCCAGAACAATAATAATAACCTCTGGGAACTATGTTACCCCAGAACAATAATAATAATCTCTGGGAACTATGTTACCCCAGAACAATCCCACACGATAAACAATTCATATATTCTATGCATCAAACCATATATATATTTAAATATTCAATTGTTTCCATACGATCGGTATGTACTTAAATACTTTAATAAAGACATGCTTTCCGCCCCGGGAAAATATTTAAAAACAGTTCAGTAAAAGGGGCTCATGAAAACTCACCTTTCTGTGAGTCGAGACGTGATACAATGAACTGCTATAAGCCTGGATCTGTAATATAATATCTAGTCGTTACTATATAATTCCCATAAATTAAATACGTATCAATCGGTACATCTGGGGACATTGTTAGCCCAGTACTGTACTCGATTCGGGGACAATGTTAACCCCGTGACACTTCTAAGGACTCAGATTGTGACATTGCTTAGAGTCTGACGGTCAAAATTATCATTTTTATGATTTCCTTGATTTGCGTGCCTAGCACGGTTATCCGTTTTTAGTTTCAAAAATGAGTTTGGTCACACCCGACCCAAAAATGGTGTTTGACTGTTAATTTAGTTAAAGTGATGAAATTAGAGCTCGGTTTGGACACCCCGTTTGGCCGCGGGGCCCGTTTCCGTCATTTAGGTGCCGGAAACAGTAAAATCGGGTAAAATTACCCAAATCATCCGAATTATTTTCGGATGATTTACTTTTATTTAATTTACTTAGTATTATGAAAATGGTCAATTTTTAGGTTTTTATATACCAGTCAGCTCGCTTATGCGAGTTTTGCCGGTTTACACGTTTTAAGCTTTAAAAATTTGTTTTTATGTCCTTTTAAGCACAAATAATTACCCGTTTAGTCTCGGGTCTTGAAATTTTGCACAAAACTTATTTTGACAGTAAGGGATTTTATAAAAATTTCCAGATTTATTTTTTTATATTTACATTTATTTATCTATTTTTCAACATTATTAAAACACTAAATATGTCAAAAATACCAAAAGACTTTAGAAAAATCCCAAATTTTTCCGGGATGATCCCTGCCATCCTCATAACTCCCTGGAATTTTTCCAGAACCCAAAACTCATTTTTCAAGCCATTTTCACAAAAACCGAGCTAGAAAGCCCTAGAACTCGTTTTACTGAAAAGCCCCTTTAGACTTCTCCAACTGAGCTCAAATTTTGTGTGTGACTTTTATATGTTATAAAAATCTTATCCTAAATTTTCCAGAATTTTTCATCAAGTTTAGCTATTTTTCACCATTTTTGGCCAAAACCGAGCATTAAATTCACCAAATATTCATCTTTTATCCAAAAATTACCAAAAATTCACAGATCTCATATTTTCATGTGTAGATCATCTCTGTGAAATTTCATGACCCGACTCTAAGCACACTACAATCTGTCCAAAATCACTAAATCACACGAAAACCGAACTATCTTGTGTTTTCTAGCGTTAGATCGCAAGGATCTTGGTTTCTAGCCTTTGCTAGCCACTAGATACAACACTTACAAGCACAATAACACTATACCAAGCAAGTTACACCAACAATCAAACCATTTCTTTCATAGTGTCGGTTTTGATATAAAAACAAAGGTTTTAACCGTTAAAATCCGTTCTCGACTCTTTTTACTCATTTCTTGGACCAAGATCCCTTGTATAACATGTATACATCTCTTGATCATGCAAGAGTCGGTTTCATCTCGGGCTTTCACCCGTCTTTCACATGGAAAACTCATTTTACAAGATTTCAACCGTAAAATTTCGTTCTAAACTCTTTTAACTCATCACTTGGATCAAGATCCTTTGTATAACTTGTATACATCACTTGATCATGCGAGAATCGGTTTCAACTCGGGTTTTCACCCATTTTTACATTTGAAACCTCCTTTTCTCAAGATCATGGAGTTAGAAACAAGATTCAAGTATTAAAACATGTTCATACCTTCAAGTTTTTGGTTAAAAGGGATGAATTTGGATGGATACTTGAAAGATATTAAGAGATTTGAGAGAGTTTGGTGATGTAAAAAAGAAAATGAATGATAATGTGTGTAAAGGGTGGCCGATCGGTCCAAGTAATGGGTGGGGGTGGGCCCCACAACTTCAATATTAGCCACATATTCGGATTTCCGTAATCCGGATAATGTTTTGGATAATCTGGCTCAGTTCGTTTCTTGTTTAAACTCGTAATTCGGCTTAAAACGAGCCTAAAATGGTTGTTTTTCGGGTTAAAATAAAATTTACATAAAACCGACTTAAAAACTTTAAAAACTTAAACCATGACATTAAAACATCATATTATTAATAATTACGCATCTTTTTCGGCTTGATCGATCGTCTCTTGCTTGGTTTGATGTTAAAGGTTTCGTTTATCGTACCGACGTACTAATAAATCGAAATCTTTTTTCTGTGCTATAATTCACTTATCCCTAGCATTAATACTTTGTAAACATCACTAAACATTATATACTTCGTCTATAATGTAATTCCCGATTCGTTCGGGTTTCAATAATCGTTCATTGGTTAATTGTAATTCCAATACGATTCACTATATAATCGAGTATGATTCGTACTATGAATCATATATACTCGTATATACGTACTATAACTCATATAATCAATATTAAATGACACGTAAATAGTATATACCGGCTAGGGTATACCTGGATTTGCCGGAATCGTTACACAAACCCGTAACTCTGATTTATTCACAAAAACAATACGTGTCGCACGCCCGGGCCGTGGTTTGGGTTGTGACAAGTGTTGGTATCAAAGCCATCGATCTTAGCGAATTAGGTATTAATTGATAAACCTAAGCTTCGATCTAAGTGAATAAGAATATTTGTTATTACTTGTTTAAATTAAATAGGGATAACATAGGTTGGTAAACCTATTGTATCCCTCCTCAATCTAAACCACCCTTAGATGTCTTTCAATAAAATAACCGATGGCTTCATGCGTGACGTAAGGAAATCCGGATGTCCCTATCCAATGTAGAAGGATAATATGAGTGAAGATTACTACGAAGACTTCTTCAATCAAGATCACCCAATTGAACGACCCACACCGATGTACTTCCCTGGAATTGAACAACTACCAATCACACCAATTCAAAGGTACGATCCCTCATGAACCTCAAGTTATATTCCATTAGGAATTTAGGAGTATCCTACGTCCGACATTCCGATGTATCATCCGTCAAGCATCCTAGAGTATCATCCGTCTGACATCCCGATGTATCATCCATCCAATCCCCATCCGTCTTATATATTCCTAGCCAATAGACCAATCAAGGAGGAACCAGAGTCTGACTCTTCCGACTGGATGCAATGTCACTCCGACCAAAGGCGATGGCACACTGGAATATCTGCCTACAACTTCGTTGATTCTCACTCCAACAATGGACCTTCTCGAAAGCCGAAGATGAGAGTCATTCAACCTTACGAGAGTTATCGCTTGCACCCTTTGGTGGCCGATACGGCAAAAGCTATGGAGGAAAATGAAGACCCAGAAGAAGAAGAAGAAGAAGAAGAAGAAGAAGAAGACCCTGAAGAACCAGATGAAAAGATCCATGAAGAAGAAACAACTCCAATGGAGGAACCATCGAATTGTGACTGCCCACCCGGACAAGGATGTGTGCAACCATTCTTCCACAAGGACTTAAGCTATGGGTCTGCAGATCCCTACATGCAATACCTTCAAGAAATCAAGAACAAGTATCCGCCAACCTTTCCACCATATCAAGGCAATATTCCTTCAATTCAAGAACAAGCAGACGAGATACGTGAACAAGAGGCAGCAGTAGAAGCCTTCTACAACTACCCGTCTGATGTTACCTCGTCGCCATATCCAAAGACTCACTACGACATAGTGATGATGGGATATCGTGATCCATCGCCATAATACAGTTATCCGAATGTGATCCCGTTGTCCCAAGAAGAACATCTCGATCGAGCACTACACGAAACTGATGAGTTAAGGAAGAAGGTGGTCAAAAAAAGAAAAAAAAAGAAGATAGGAGACAAGCTTCTTCATCAGTTCAAAAATATGACCAAGATGGTGAAGAAATTCATGAAGGACTAGAGAGTGTGATAAATATGTTGTTGTTAATGTTGAATGTGTGTTTAAAATAAAAGACGTTAAATCTTTCTCCTAAGAATAGGGAAATATATACGTCAAGTAATGATGTATATATAAATGTGTAATGAAATGATATATGTATATATATATATATGTGAAAAATAAAGAAAATGATTAAATTGTGTGATTAAGAAAAGAATGTAATTCAATTTAAGTATGTCAAATCAAATTAATGCGGAAGCTTCTCGAAAGAAAGTAGAAAACTGTGCCTAAAAGGATAAAGAACAAGAACAAATACCTGAAAAATACATTAATCAAATACAAGAAACGATCAAGAAAGCCGTAAGAGCCGAGTCACATATAAGAACCCAAACTTGACAAACCCATTCTGTCGAACCCTCTCGAAAGTCCGTTAAATCCCTTCCTAAACCATCTCATATTGAGGAGAGCGTTCACGAATCTAATATTGATGGCGGTGTTAGAAAACAATTTAAAAAAAATAAAAATCGAAAGTTGTTCTTTTAAAGATTTCAAAAACTTTAGTCCAAAAGAAATCTATGGCGACAAGGGCTCCATTGCAACGGTAAGGTGGCTTGAAGAGATGGAGTCAGTCGTGATTATAAGCAAGTGTTCCGAGCAAGAGAAGATACAGTATACGACACAAATGTTCAAGGGCGAAGCTTTGGAGTGGTGGAACACACTGATCATGAGAAAAGAAAGAGAAGTGTTGTACAACTTGATGTGGGAGGAGTTTCGAGAAATGGTGATGGCGAAATTCTGCCCAATGCACGAAATCGATCAAATCCAATCTAAATTTGTCAATCATAGAGTTGTAGGAATGAATCTCCGTGAGTATAACACAAAATTTCATGAACACTGTCGTCTTGTGCCCCAGCTGGTAACTCTTGAGCCCAGCAAAGTCACTCTTTATATTTGGGGACTCCTGTGGGAAATCCCCGACATGGTAAGGTCTCACCTACCGCAAATCGCTAATTCCGCCATGGAGTTAGCTGGTTATCTGATGAATGGAATGATCCGCAACAAAGAAGAGGAAAAATAGGTGGTATCGACGAGCGACCACAAGAAAGGAGGAAGCGCCCGATTCAAGGGCAAGGGTGTAGAACTACGAAAGACTGGAACCAACTCCAACTACACCCAGTGCAAATTCTGTAAAAAGTACCACAAAGGTCGCTGTCACTTTGCTCTGTCTACAACCACAACTGTTTACAACTCTTGTCACAAACCCGGGCGCGCAACGGCTGATTATTGGAAGAAGACGATGACTTGCTACAACTGCAAAGAGATGGGAAACATAAGTTTTGAGTGCCCCAAAAAAACCCATTGCTGGTGGTGTGGGTGGAAGTGGCCAAAGGAATGAAAAAAAGAAAAACAAGGCAAGACTCTTTGTTCTCGACAAGAAGAAAGCGGCCGACATGCCGGAAACCGTCATCGGTACGTTCTTAGTTAACTACACATATGCTAGAGTTTTGATCGATTCAGGTGCCAACTTAAGTTTTATAGATTATAGTTTTTGTAGTCTATTAGACGAACCTCTAACAAAATTAAATAAAACTCTAAGCGTCGAGACCGCTAGTGGATAAATCATTAAAATCTCCGAAGCCTTAGAAAATAGAAAAATCTTATTAGCCTATTCAATTGTTGCCCATGACTCTTGGTGGTTTTGATATAGTACTTGGTATGGACTGGTTATCCAATAATCATGCTCGTATTATTTACAGTAGCAAAACCGTTGAACTTTGAGCCCCTGATAAACGAACCATTCGAATTGAAAGGGACAAAGACGCTGGCCAAGTTAGCATAATTTCCATGATTAGGGCTAACAAATGTTTAAATCAAGGATGCTTAGAATTCATGGCCTACGTCACCAAAGAATCCAAACCCAAAGAAATAAAAGACGTACCTATCGTTTCTGAATTCTCTGATGTCTTTCCCGACGAACTTCCTGGAATCCCTCCTGATCGAGAAGTCGAGTTTAGGATTGATCCCTGGAACCGCACCAATCGCCAAGGCCCCGTACCGACTAGCGCCAACTAAAATGAAGGAGTTGAAGAAGCAATTAGACGAGCTACTCGAGAAAGGTTTCATCCGTCGAAGTTCATCACCATGGAGAGCACTAATTCTATTCGTCAAGAAGAAGGAAGGATTCATGCGAATGTGTATCGACTACCTAGCACTAAACAAAGTAACCATCAAGAACCGGTACCCACTACCTCGAATCGACGATCTGTTCGACCAACTTCAAGGCGCGAGCTATTTCTCAAAAATCGATCTGCGTTCTAGTTATTACCAACTCAAAGTTCAATCCAAAGACATTCCGAAAACCGCGTTTTGAACAAGGTATGGACATTATGAGTTCACGGTCATGCCGTTTGGTCACACTAATGCCCCACCCGCGTTTATGGACATGATGAATCGAATTTGTAAATCTTACTTAGATAAATTTTTTATCGTATTCATCGACGACATACTTATTTATTCTAAGTCAAAGGATGATCAAGAAAAGCATATCCAAATCTTTATTGAATTACTTAGAAACAAGAAGTCGTACGCCAAGTTATCAAAATGTGAATTTTGGCTTCAGGGAGTGCAATTTCTTGGTCACATCATAAACGTGAATGGAATTCAAGTGGACCCCGCTATGATTGAAGCTATCTCTAAGTAGGAGATTCCAAAGTCGCCAACCGAGATCCGAAGTTTCGTAGGTTTGGCCGGCTATTATTGTAGGTTCATTGAAAATTTCTCTCGAATAGCCGTTCCTCTAACTTCGTTAACTAGTGAAAACATCAAGTATGAATAGGGAACTAAACAACAAGAGGTGTTCGATATACTCAAACTAAAACTCACCCAAGCACCTATACTGGCCTTGCCAGAAGGTACCGATGATTTCTTTGTCTTTAGTGACGCGTCCCATTCCGGTTTGGGATGCGTACTAATGCAATGAAAGAAAGTAATTGCTTACGCCTCTCATCAACTCAAGGTACACGAATAGAATTACACAACTCACGATCTAGAGTTAGGTGCCATAATCTTTGCATTAAAGATATGGAGGCACTATCTCTATGGAATCAAATTTTTCGTGTATACCGATCACAAAAGTCTAAAGCACATCTTTGAACAAAAAGAACAAAACATGCGTCAAAGAGGCTGGATGGAAACTTTAAATGACTACGACTGTGAAATCATTTATCACGAAGGTAAAGCCAACGCTGTGGCTGACGCCTTGAGTCGTAACGAACATGAGAAATCAAGAAGAGTTCAAGCGCTAGGATTAGAACTCCAAGTAGATCTGATCGAGCAAATCAAATCCGCCCAACTCCAAGCAATAAATGAAAACAAGATATCCGACGAAAAACTTAACGGCACCATTGACTCGCTAGTCAAAGGTGACAATGGCATACTTAGACTCGGAAACAGAATCTGGGTGCCAATCGTTGGAGACTTGTGTTAAAAGATAATGAGCAAAGCACACAAGTCCAAGTACATGATGCACCCCGGTAGTGACAAAATGTATCAAAATCTTAAACCAAACTGCTGGTGGAATGGAATGAAGAAAGATATCGCTTTGCATGTTGCAAAATGTTTGACATGTTTGAAAGTCAAGGCTGAACATCAAGCGCTCTCGGGATTGTTTCAGCAACCTGAACTCCTCGAGCTTGTGTGATTGAATTAGGTGGAAGTTGGTATGACCATCTTCCCCTAGTGGAATTTTTATATAATAATAGTTATCACACGAGTATTCAAGCCGCACCGTTCGAAGCGTTATACGGCCAAAAATGTAGAACGCCGGTATGCTGGTCTGAAACCGGAGATAATCAATTGTCTGGACCCAGAAACCACTGATAAGGTGTTACAAATCCACGAATGACTTAAGACGGCTCGTGACCGACAAAAGAGTTACGCCGATGTCCGTCGTAAACCGTTAGAGTCTTATTGAAAGTTTCGCCTAGGAAGGGTGTTATTCGCTTCGAAAAGAAAGGAAAATTAAGTCATCGATTCGTAGGACCTTTTGAAATACTCGAGCGAATCGGTACTATCGCATACCATATGCGACTACCCGAAGAAATGAAAGGGATACACGACGTATTCCATGTCTCTAATCTGCGAAAATGTCTAGCCGGTGAATCTTTGTCAATGCCTTTAAAGATGTTGAAATTAATGAATACCTAAAATTCATAGAATGACCAATACAAATTAAATATTCTAAAATAAAGAAACTTAAGAAACGAACATTGAAATTAGTCAAAGTAAAGTGGGACACACGAAGAGGCTCCGAGTATACTTCGGAGTTAGAATCCTAAATGAAGAAAAAGTACTCCACTTGTTCTAAGAAACGAATCTCGCAGAAGGGATTCATTCCAAGGTGGGGAGGATGTAACATTATGAAAATATCGGGTTAAAAATAAAAATGTCAAGTTTCAAAGATCAAGATCAAAACTGAAAATCTGCCTTCTGGCCCGATCGTAATACGCGACGGCCATAGACCAAACGCCATCGCGTATCGCGATGACGTGGTCTGACACAAGGACACGTGTTCCGCCACGTGGCGTCACGTGGCAAGCCTACTGGTGATTCATCAGCCCTACGTCGAGATACGCGATGGGGTTCTTATCAAATCATCGCGTATCGCGATGGCCTACCAGATTTGTCTATAAATAGAGGCCTCCAATAAACCATCGCGTATCGCGATGGCCTACCAGATTTGTTTATAAATAGAGGGCTCCAACCCTCTCACTCCTCACACCAAATCATACATCACTTTCTCTCTCTAGAAATCACCTCGTAAATGTGCCCCGATTCCTTGTAATTCGTGCCCTAAACCGACGATACCCTGAAGTACCCACGACACTATCTTGAAGTTTGTGCCACCAAGGAGATGAGCTGACAACCGCCTCGAAGTGCGTGCCAACGAAGATCAAAGACTGGCGTGCATTGGTCTGCGTGCTAAAGAAGGTGTTAATCAAGATTCACTAGGAAACGAGAAGGCGTTGAAGTGCTGCCCAAATATCTAGGGTTTTATAAGCTAAACAAGGTAGGCATAATGCCCGAATAAAATGTTAACAGCTTAAAACCCTAAGTCGAGGATATACTCGATACCTTGAAAATAAAAGAAAAACATAACAAAGAAATATAAAAGAAAGAGATATAAATATAATGTGATTCTTTATTAATATTATTTAATTTTATTATTAAGATTATTAAATAATAAGTAAGTAAGTAAAGTATACGTTTCTTCAAGAAAAAGAAACGTAGTGTTTAAGAAAAGTAAAACAAGTAAAATTAAAGGTTTAACTTGTAAAAAGAAAAGAAAGTATTTTAAACTAAAGGTTTAAAAAGAAAATATAATCGAGGTAAAGATTATACAAAAGAGACTAAAGGTCTTAAGCCGGATTAAAGATCTGGTATTAATAAAAGGTTATACTCTTACTATAGGTCCGAGATAGCAAAGACGAACCGATCAGTGAAGTGAAGCTGATCCTTTCAAAAGGTGAATACGCCCAACTTTATAAACTACTTTAATCGAGTCAAATAAATGAAATGAATTTATTTACGTATCTCTAAAACATTATAAATAAAGGTAACTGCTGGCCCTCAGGCTGTCGTGTACGTTTGTTTGGATCATTACATATGTGGTAAGTCGGTGGGCACACCGCGCCACACCTGGTTATTTGCCTTCGCCACGATGTAGGCCTAAGTTACGTTCGGGTGAGGGTAATCATGTGTATACTGATGGTATCTAATTTATATTGAATGTTGCGGTGTTTGCTGAGCGGTTTCGAGTAGAGCGAAGTTTATAACTGTGTTTTGTTTTAACTTGATTATTCCTAAGCCACGATGGGCCGGACCTAAGTTATGTCTCGAGGGGTAATCAAGTAAAGAAATATTTTATTCGTCAGCTTATTCACCAGCATGTGTTGCTGACGTATTTTTAAACATTTTTACAGGTAATGAAGATTAGCCACTTGAAGAATCAAAGTGGATGGTAGATGATCTGATGGCTCAAATCTTTTTGTTAAACTCTTAAATATGTAAATGGTGGTTTTGATAAACAAGTAATATTTGTAAACATTATTGGGTATTTAATAATCTCATCTTTTGTTGATTAAATATATTAATATTTTAATCCGCGCTAGTATTTCCGCACAAACCCGTAACTCTGCTTTATTTACAAAAACGGTACCAACATTCGTGTCGCACGCCCGAGCCGTGGTTTGGAGTGTGACAAAAGGGCCCCGAATGTATATTTAGCTTCAGGCCTCCGTAATGATTGGGCATTCATTGTTTTTATTTGACCCGGCCCATCTTTTACCCGATCCATTTTGTGCCCCCCGTAGCGAAAAATTCTGGATCCGCCTCTGCACACAACTAGCATTAATAAACAATATTGATGGACCCAATTTCCAAGGTCATTTTTGTCACTTGGTAAGCAAAAATAATAATCATTCAATCTAATTTGAACTTTGTGTTTTTCAAATCATGGCACTTAAAGAGGGACGGAGGAAGTAGTAATAATAACCGGCTAGATCAAACGCTGATATCACGCTACGTGACCATCGGCCTTCTGCCGGCCCATTCTCCAATGTCGATGACCGGCGCGAAGTGAGTCGCTAAGCCAGCGACGACCTTTTTGCCCTTTTTCTCTCCGACAAGTGGCGTTACGTACCACGGACGTTGCGTATTGACTGTACCAACCAGCAGGTTATATGTTTAAGTTTTGTTGTTTTAGTCACTTTAATTGAAGTTTTTATTCTAATGTTTTCGGTGAGCATGCCCTCCACTGTAAGGAATTGCCGGGATTCAAGTATCGTCATGATTGGGTTAGAGATGTGTTATGGGATGTGCTTAGACGTGCCGGGATCTCAGCCAAGAAAGAGGCACCTGTTAACTTTTTGACTGATCCGCGTGAGGGAAGATCTACCCTGCGTCCTGCGGATGTTCTTGTGTTTGGCTGGGCAGGGGGGTAAGCATGCGTTGTTGACCTCACTGGGGTGTCCCCGTTGGTGGGGCTGAGAGACAGTGGCTTCGTACCGGGACAGGCGGTTTTGAGAGCGGAGTCTAGGAAGGTTGCTAAGCATGAGACATCGTGTTTGGAGAATCAGCACGTGTTCATTCCATTTGCCTTTGACACTTTTGGATCCCTAGCTCCCGAGGCGGTTCACTTCTTGGAGCGGGTGCAGAAGGTGGTCCACAGTGACTCGCAGAGCCCGAGGAACCAAGGATTTATATTTAGTAGAATAGGCTTTGCGATTCAAAAGGTGATAGCGGCGCAGCTTGTTACTCGCTTACCCATTATCCAAATGTAGTTCGGTTTGTGTTATATATAAAAGGATCAATATTTTCTATAAAAAAAGTATCTATATTTCACATTTGATTAATTAATTCTATTAATTAGTATAGCATCGATCAATTCATTAGACTTTTTATGTTATTTTTTTTATTTTAGATAGTATACCCCTAAATCTTAACATTTGTCCATTAGTAAAAAGTGTAGAAATGGGAAAATAGAAGAAGAGGTAAAAAAAGACACAAATAGAGAAAAATGTGAAGAAACATATGTTTTTTTGGTAACGAACGATCAACAATATCTCAAAAATACTTAAAAGGATGATGATTTTTACTATTTAGAACGATGTTTTAGATACCATGGATCATTTTGCTAAAGGCTTTGCTTTCAAAAATGCTGAGGAGCATCGAATTCGTTTAATTATTTTAGTTAGATCAATTTACTAAATTTTGTTTATTGCTATTATTATTATTATTATTATTATTATTATCACATTTGTCTAAAATATGTAAGACTTATTAACTTTGTATTTTAAGGCCTTTTGTTTTTCATATTCCGGGCCCGCGTTTTTTTTGTATTCATGGGGACGGCCCTAGTTGTGATGATGGATTTTGTACGGACTAGCAACTTGCTAGGTCGTCTTTAACATTATTATATGTAATAAATAAAAAGTTTGGTGCCACAAGTGTCTTATTGGGCCACTTGCGGCACCGAACTATTCCGCAAGATTTGTTTTTTTTTCCTTTAGTTCAGTCATCGTAACGGAAATCGAGCGAATGCCAATTTTTTATGTTTTTTTTGTTTTAGTTCCGGGATCGACAACGATCGTCTTTTACCGACGCTCAATTTTTACCGACTGACGTCGCTCCATTGGTTCACGTCAACTTTTTTTACTTTTTTTTTTAATTTGGCTTTAATTCTAGTACAATAACACAAGTCATCAAAACCGACCGAATTTGCTTCAACTTACCGGCTCAAAGCTTGGAATGCGACAACACTTGGGTTTTACCACCGTTCGAGTTGTACTAACATGCCCGGCGTAACGCGCCGGGTAAAAAACTAGTTGTTCATAAATTTCTTTTATTAATCGTTAAAAAACTATGTGTTTAACTTGTTATGACAGAACTTTAAACAAGTTGATCCGTTTTAACTTAAACGAAACATGTTAGCCTAAACCAAACATGTGGTCAGTATCACTTTTATTTTAATGTTATTATAAAAAAAAAAAAAACTTAGATTTTGAACTTTTCGAAAATAAAAAAATAAATATCGAAATATGCTTAATTTTCTTTGTTAAATACAGAATGAATATTCATAAATGCATCAATGATTTGAATAATTAAATTCTATAGCGCTAAATGTGGAGAGCACTGATTCACCAAATAAATATCATTCCTCGTTTTCCATTCTCGCTGCTATATTTTCTAGTTTTAACTCGGCAATGCCGTGTTAATTAGCTGTATATTATCGCTTAAACAATATTTTACGGGTCTGATTCGTATAAATAGGTTTGTTTTTAGTTCTTCTATTTGCTGTTGAAGATGGGTTGGTTTTCTTGCATAAAATTTTCCTCCGAAGATGTCAAAAGTTACGTTGATGCTACAGGTTTGAAAATTAAATCATACATTACACTTGACACGCTATACTTTATGCTTTAATTTGGTTTGTTCATGTTTCTTGTACCTACAGGCGATGGTGATAGGAAGGATGTTACTGGTAAGTAGGGCGGTTCAAACAGGATATCCGAATTTTTCATATAGTTGATGTCACTATCCGAATCTGTATCCAAAATTTCGGATTTGGATTTGCCTCGGATATCCGAATACTGAAAATTTTTTTATTATTATTTATTAAACT
Source organism: Bidens hawaiensis (assembly GCF_021521415.1). NCBI lineage: Eukaryota > Viridiplantae > Streptophyta > Magnoliopsida > Asterales > Asteraceae > Bidens > Bidens hawaiensis. Next base: position 163,320 of record NW_027494653.1, on the reverse strand, counting down.
TTTAAACAAATATTACAGAATTTTTAAAAATATATTTTGGATACTGAAATAAACTAAAATTATTAGAAATATCCGAAACTTATCTGAAATGTCCGGACTTTCAATTAATTAATGTTTCTTATTTAATAATTTTAAAAAGTACTAGTGATAATTCATATATATATCCAATTTTTCTCCAAGAATTCAGATATCAGAATTTTCGGATTTGGATATTTTAGGTTCATTTTTTGCACAGCCCTACTCATAAGCACATAACTCAACGTTTAGGTTATTGTTTCAGATCTTTGAACTGATACAATATTATGTTGGTGTATAGATGAGAAACAGTTTAGTAGTCAACGGGCTAGTCAGGCGCATTCTTTTACGCTTAACGAGCTCGTTGTCGCAACACAAAATTTCAAGGATGCTAATCTGATTGGAGAAGGTGGATTTGGAAGAGTTTACAAGGGACAATTAGTTTCAGGGAAAGTAAGTTTGTATTGTTACTATGATCATAAGCATTGTGTTTATATGACTGTGGAGTTAACTATTGAATTTGATTTACAGATGGTTGCTGTAAAGCAGCTCAACCTTAATGGTTATCAAGGGGACCGGGAGTTCATAGTGGAGGTTCTTATGTTGAGTCTATTGCAACATTCAAACCTTGTTGCTTTGGCAGGTTATTGTGCACATGAAGATCAAAGACTATTGGTTTATGAGTACATGTCACGTGGCAGCCTGGAAAATCATCTTTTTGGTAGGTCTTAATGATATAGTTGATTTCTTTTAAGTGCATTTACCAATCCTATTAGAATAAATTTTTTTATAATATAGAAGTGTTGCCTTTAAAGATTATGTCAACCCATACATTGATCTCTTATTGTGTTTTTTTAGGCTATTTTAAGTGCTAATTTGTTAACCCTTTGATGTATTTGTCACAAGAAAAAAAGATCTTAAAAAGATTTTGAACACTGCAATATTATTGCATGGGTCAGTTTTGAACTCAACTCGAATTTCGGTTTTTGAGATTTTGATGATTTTTTAGTTTCGGTTTTGGTTTGTCGTTTGGGCCTGAACTTTTTTGCCTAAATAATAAATTTTAGCCAACATCTTTTTGCCAATAACTCGGATACACTCTTTATTATATTCTTTTAAATTACTCAAAATTCAAATTTAAAAATGAAAATATGTAAGTTCCTTTTGGTATTTCCGATTTTAATTACACACAAAACCGAAATTAACCAATTTTCTTAAGTTAACTTGATATGTTTAATTTTCAGATCTAAAGCCTAATCAGGAGCCCCTAGATTGGAACACGAGATTAAAAATTGCTGTTGGTGCGGCTCGTGGCCTCGAGCATCTCCATTGCAAAGCAAATCCACCAGTAATCTATCGTGATTTAAAATCTTCAAACATATTATTGGATAATGACTTCAATCCAAAGCTTTCAGACTTTGGGCTTGCTAAATTGGGGCCTGTTGGCGATGAGACTCACGTGTCAGCACGTGTGATGGGTACATATGGTTATTGTGCTCCTGAGTATGCAATGAGTGGGAAATTAACTGTGAAGTCCGATATAATTAGCTTTGGTGTCGTTTTGTTGGAGCTTCTTACTGGTCGAAAGGCTATTTCGTCAAAGAAATCTGGAGAGAAAAATTTAGTTTCTTGGGTGAGTCTTTTTTTTTTAATTGTGGTTCTGGCCAAACTTCACCTTGAAACGGGCCATTTTTTTATCATGGGTTTGATTTAAAACTTCTTTATTGCAATAGGAATTAGGGGTTTGTATGAAACCAAAAAAAACAAAGCCAAAGAAAAAACCGATGTTTTTTATAGGTGTTCGTAAAGACAACTCTTTGTTCAGTTTTGGTTTTGCATGTAATAAAAACCCAAAAATTTGAACCGAACCGAATTGATATATTTTTATTTTAGATGTAAATAATTAATAAGAGTTTGATAAATAGTATAGGTTCAAGTTCATTATTTTGAGCCAATTTAACTTTGGCCCAAAAGTTTATAGTTGGAGTGCCAAAACCGAACGCTTTTTAAAAACGAAACTTTCAGGTTTTAATTCGTTTTTGGCCCAAAATTGCCCCATTGACACTAATTAATAATAACCAAACTTTGACTTTTGGTGACGCTTGACCCACTCATAAGTAATGGGTCAAAGTTGTTTCTTTCATTAACGTTTTTGAATTTATGCAGGCACGTCCTTTTTTGAAAGACCCTAAGAAGTTTGTTCAATTGGTGAACCCGCTACTGCATGGTCAATTCTCCTTGCGTTCGGTGCACCATGTGGTTTCAATAGCTGCAATGTGTCTTCAAGAGGAAGCAAATTCTCGGCCCTTGATTAGTGATATTGTTGGTGCATTCGAGTTTTTAGCTTCTCAAGTGAAATGTTAGAATACCAAAAAAAGTTTGGTCGTTGACTCGCAACCATCACCGTCAAAACATGATGAGTTCGATGCCTGTGGCCCGCTTACATGATGTTTTTTTTTTGTTTGTTTGCTAATGAGGTTGCACCAAGTTATTTTTGTCAAAATGATTTTGCTAGTTGCTACAAACATACGACAGTGGTATTTAATGATTATTTATTGTTTATATTATATTGATTCATTAGCATCCTGCTACAGCCTACAGGAATTGTACTACTCTCCTACTATGCGGGTAAATTTATATATCATATATATGATCTTAGTTTGATCTCATTTAGTTGACACCATTAGACATAAAAATATGGGTGAACAGTACATGCCTTGGAAAACTAGTTTTTAATTGAATGTATTACTGATTAAGGAAAAATATGTTAAATGCATTGTTATGTCCTGATATCCCCTGCAACACGGCTCACAAGTTGATCTAGTTTGTTCACTCTTAACGACCGGTCAACCGATAAAGAGAAGAGACCGCTTTTTCACCAGGTTTGACTAGTTTTCGGGGGTTGATTCACAAAAATCCGACGCCGCTTCCTTTTTGTTTGATCCATTAGCTAACTTTTATCGACACCGTCAACAAGAAGGCATATTTTCGGATTCTATATTTTTTTATGTAGTATGAGCATTCTTATTTATTATTAATTAAGTTAACAGGAATTTTATTTTAGTATTGTTAACAAGAATTAAATTGTATTGTTGAGTTCATAAGACAAACTAACATTTTTTGGAATCCACGGTGTATTTATATAAGTATATTATCATCAAAAGTTATGATTATCTAGCTAAAAAGCTTACTATCACAAATTCAAAGGTTTTTATGAAACCCACCCGTTCGTATAAAAGCAAACGAGATAACATAACCAGATAAGACAAGTTTAAAATGGTTGACCGGGAGATAATAGAAAGGAAACAGCTACTGTGTTTCTTTTTAATGTAAATTTCCAAATTTAAATTAAATTTCCAAACGATTTGATTTAAAAAGTTTAAATTTTCAAATTTAAATTAAAGTTGATTTTTTTATTTAATTGCTGGCCAAACGTTTAAGTTGGTAAGTTAAACGATTTGATTAAAAAATTTAAATTTCCAAATTTAAATTAAAGTTGATTTTTTTATTTAATTGCTGGTCAAACGTTTAAGTTGGTCAAACATTTTTAAATTGTCTGGTCAAACATTAAAGTTCAATTTAACTTTAAGTTGAACTTTTTAAATGGCTGATTAAACAAACATTCATAATGTCTAAAATTACCATCACTAAAATTTATTATTTTTAAAACGATGTAATTTAAAATTTATAAATTTCAAATTTAAATTAAAGTTGAATTTTATGAATTACTGGGTAAATATTCATAACATGTAACTTACCACGATTAAAATTTATTATTTGTAAAACGGATAATAATATTTAATTTTCTCATTTCAGGTTATGTTCCCAACTTAATATAGCTAATTTCATGGGTTAAAAATTTGTTGATAAGATATCTTATTTATTGTTTAATATTGATGTATATTTTTGTTATTATTCATGTATTTATGTATTTTTCACAATTTATGTAATTTATTTGATTTTTATATAATCAATCATATATAGTTGTTGGTTTGGTCCAATTAATATATTTTAATCAGAACCGATGTATTAAAGAAAAATTTTACTTTTGTATCTTATATTTATCTATTTATTAACGATAATCTCTATAATTTATAATAATTATTATAATTTTATTAATTTTGTTATTATTAATTTATTACCTTTTCTAATTAGTTGTTACATCTTATTTTGACAGAAATAATAACATTTACTCCTTACCATTTTTATATTTCAATATATTTAACTTAAAACATTATTATTTTATTATATTGTAAGATTCATTATTTTTTCTATATATAACCAATTACATTATATATGGAAAACCCAATAAATAAGTTATAAAGTTTTCATGATTTTAATTACAAGATATTTAAACTTCTTTTAAATTCGGAAATTGACCAATATTTGAACAAATTTTTAAAGGTTTTAATACTCTCCATAATTTTAAACTCATTTCAAAATCTTTCCATAAAGTTTTGAGGTTTTCAAATTAACCGAATTAATTTGACTTTCCTTATTTGTTATAAAAACCGAATTAATAAGTTATAATTTAAGTATTTCATTAATACAATTTATTGAGTTTGACTATCCTTATTACTTAAATAAGTAATAAGGATAGTCAAACTCAATAAATTGTATTAAGTAATAAGGATAGTCAAACTCAATATATTAATGGTTTTAATACAATTTAATTAACATATCTAAACTCTTTCTAAACTTTTAGTTAATGTAGGTCAATGCTTTGAACATGGTAATTCTAAACAATTTTGGTATATGATTAACCATTAATTTATAGTTAATGGTCCATTATAATAATAATGATTTAACTAAATTTTTTTATATACATTAAAATTTAGACTATATTGTTACATTTAAATAACTTAATTTTAGAATTAATGATCAATAATTTAAATAATAAGTTGACTAAAATTTTCAAAGATAAGTTATATTACCTTATTTTGATAATTTACAAACTATTTGATTACTATTTATATTCTAATTTCAAAATTTTATTATCGTTTCTATTTATATATCTTACATAATATAAGATATGCAAAACTCGGCATATCGTTTCAAAATTTTATTATCGTTTTTATTATTGTTTCTAATTTCAAAATTTTATTATCGTTTCTATTTATATTATATTTATATTATATCGTCAACCAACTTTCCATTTGTTTATATTTGATCATTTTTAATTACGCCTAAATGTTAAAATTAATGTCTAAAAATAAACCCCCAAATTAATAATTTCAATCTTCTATTCGAAATTCAAATTAGAATCATCATTATAAGTTACTTTTAAGTTACTAAAAATATAATAAGTTGTTGCTTAAATACGAAATTTAAATAAATCATTTCGAATTTATATTTAAATTTCAAATTTTAAATAGTCTCTATAATTGCTAATTTATGGTTAATAGTCATAACATAATTAAACCCGATTAATACGTAATTTTACAAATTAAACACACACTTTTAAAGCTTTCCATAATTTTCAATCTCAACAAACTTTCCATTTTTTTATATTTGACCATTATTATTATGTCAAAATTAAATTCAAAAATAAACCTCCCGATATCGATGTTTCAAAAATAAAAAACATTTCCATAATTTTTTGAAGTTGACTAATTAACCATATTTTTAATATTTTGTAATTATTTCGAAACGTGTTGTGTTAATGTTAAAAGAGTATCAAATTTGTTCGGTATGAATTTGTGTCGTCACAAGTTACTTTTAAGTTATACTAATTTTTTTAACTAAAAAGGCATATTCATTTTTCATCTATAAATCATTTTGTAACCAAATTTGACAAAATATCAAATTTGTTCGGTATGAATTCGTGTCGTCACATGTTTCAACTACATAATACGTTTAACAAAATTAATATTATCTAATCCTATTATGTTTTAATTTGTTGTCAAAATTTTGAATTTCAAATAAGAACAAATTAAATTCTTGATTGTTTTTACAAACTATTTTTGTTAAGCAGTCAATAAATTAGTTTAAAACGGATTTAACATTTCCATAATAACAAATTATATTTTAAAACTTTTTAAAGTTAAATACATATTTTTTAATGGGTCAGCTCGGGTTTGATTTTCCTTTTAACACACACACACACACACATATATATATATATACACACACACACTTATTTAGCAACCGATTTTATGATAAAGTTAATCTTTCCAAAGTTATTTGAAAATTCATTTATTGTAAAACGTTTTTAAGTTTTGAAAGTTTAACAAAATATTAATGTTAATGATTTAAAAGTTTGTTGCAATATTGGTCAAAAATGAAAAATAAGTGTTCAAGATGAGTTTCTTTTGGTAGAATGTTTGAAGAAGTTTACAATTTATTCTAATAATAGTATTATTTATTATAATATATTTTATTTGGATGCTATTGTTTTATTAAATTTTCAGGTGGTGAAACAAAATGAGTTTCTTTTGGTAGAATGTTTGAAGAAGTTGACGGTGGTTTAATATGAAAGAAAATGTTTATGTCTTTTGTTGATGTTTTTTATTTGTTCGGTGTACATTAACTTATTGTAACTTTTAACTTTTAATATCTAGACAAAGTAAATGGTTAGCGTTTTGGTCTGAAAGTTTGAAGAAGTTTTGTGTTGCTTGAATTTGTTATTTAAATTTATTATGTTTGTTGACATGTTTTTCCACCTGCGTGTTACGCGGGTATATACCCTAGTATAGTATTATATTACAACGTGATCTGCAAGATCTCTTTTTAGTTACTATTCGTTATTATAGAATATAATTATCATAATTATAATAACTAATAAACAATACCCGGGCCTCAAGCCCGACTTGATCTATCACTCGTTTAAAAGCCCACATTAGTTTATTTATCCAATAAATAAACTCAATAATATTATTCGTCATTACGGTTAAATAAATTAAGCGGATTTTATGCTCGTTACCCAAGGTGTAACTCTTACGGGTCATAACCCGGTCGGATGCGTTGACTTAAGCGGACCGGTCCATAATTCCAACAGTCCTAGGCTGGTAGGACTTGGAAAGAAGAATCAAGACTTCATAGAAGGCAATATCTAAAGGTTGTTTCTGCATATGATGGTTCTAAGGATGACTTAGTGTTCCTTTGGAATATGTTTTGGCTTACGCGTAGCTCACAAAGGCATATACTATGCATTTTTGGAGGTTTTATTATACAAACACATTATTTAAATGTTGAGGCCGTATAGAACACCTTTCTGCATAGAGTATGCTCTCTAGAAGCTGAATTAAGTTCGAAGCCAAACATAGATGGCCAAAACAAAAATGGTTCAGCAGAGCTTACATTTAGTTTTTGGGAAAATGACCAAAATGGCCACTTTTACCATACAAGTTCATAGACTAACCCCTCAAGCAAAATAATACTCAAAATGGTTCCTTTTTAAACGGAATGATCCACCATAATAGATCTGACATCTGACAGATCTATCTGACACCCTTCCGTTTTTGAACCAACCATATCTTGACACGTATACTCTTAAACGGTAAGGCCCGGCCGGTTTTTAAACAACCGACCATTTGGTTTTGGTTCCGACCGTTTATAAAATAGTCGATCCAACGGTTTAATAAACGGTTGGCCAACGGATCTATTCCGTCGGGCCTTCATATCTACTCCGTCGACCAACATATCTATTCTGGCAGCCTTCACATCTATTCTGTCGGGGCCAAAACTAAACGATTGGTTTTTATAATGGTCGGAACCAAAACTAAACCATCGCTGCCAAGACTAAACGGTCGAGCTCCACAATTTAAGTGTAAACGTGTCAAGAAGTGGTTGGTCTAAAAACGGAAGGGTGTCAGATAGATTTGTTGGATGTGATGTCTATTATAGTGGATCCTTCCATTTAAAAAAGAGCCATTTTGGTATTATTTTGCTTGGGGGTTATTCTAGGAACTTGTATGGTTAAAAGGGTCATTTTTGTCATTTCCCCTTAGTTTTTTTTATTGTTTGAAGACATATCGTTCTTTGTTAGTTTCATTGTAGTTCTTCTTAACAATTTAATATATATAAATTCTAAGCTAGATTCTTATAGTTATTACTATTTATTATGTTACATTTATATATGCTTATACATTTTATTAATAATAACAGTATATTGGTTCTTTCATTCTGCTAAACCAGATACATCTTCAATATATATACTAAGTTGGAACCCTAATAGCGGTTATCAACACATTTACGATCAAACAATCACTCTCAATCATTATCATTTTTATCAATTGTCTATCAAACTGGTTTCAGATTCAAGCGCTCATATAATCAATATGTCACACCCCAACCAAAGACGGCGGAACATGCCGAGGTGCAACGTGATTGGACAAATACACAAGACACTATTTAAAGTGACAATATTTAATCAACTCATTTTATTTCATAAAGTCAATAAACAACACATCTCGTTCATACAAACAAATTGAATACAAGTAAACAATTATATTGTTCAATTTACTAATATCTTAATAGTCTTGGTAACGTTTTTCATCAAGTCCTCGAGTCAACAAAAGTCAAACCTGTAACATTTCATAAAATAAAGTTTATCAACACAAAGGTTGGTGAGCAATTCATAAGTTTTGAGCATAAGTATATAGTGATAAAAAGCCAAAAACTTATATACGAAACGATAAATAAAAGCAATAACTTGGATAAATAGATATCGCTAATAGAATTACGTTAGCGACACCTAGCTATAACGGGATGCCAAATAGTCAAGGATTTTATAGTTATCGTTAATTGCATTACGTTAACGACACCTTGCTATAAGGGGTTGTCAAATAAACTAGGATTTTATAGTTCCACCAACCAAAAGCGATAAGCACATAGGCATATAATCATAGAACACCAAATCGAGCAATTATTTAAGTAAAGTATACAATAACGTTTGTGGTTTAAGATTCAAGTATAAAGCATTTAGTTGAATAAGTATGAAATTTCACCCCCAAAACAAAAGATGGAAAAGGGGTATGAAAGTATTCACATTCAAGTAAGAAAATTGATCGGAAAAGACGGGAAAACGGTGGGTCGGAGTTTAACGAGCAAGGCCTAAATAAAAGTAAAATCCTTGAATTAGAATGGTTTTTTTTTAGGAAATCTTTAAAATAAAAAGATAGGAAATGTAAACAATTAAAGTTTAAGGTTTAAAATGTAACTATTTAAGAAATTATAGAAATAACCCTTTTAAAATGTAAGTTTGCTCGAACCGGGTTAAAGTATCTAACCTTAATATTTACTTAACCCATGTTATGTAATAAGGTGGGTAAAAATGCAAGAATGCAAGTCCCATTGGAATAAAGATACTAAAACGGGTTTTTAACGAGTGTTCGGCTTGTTGGTTAGGGTCTTGATAATTGGTCAAACCCAAAGTCAACTTTCCAAAATATTAAACGTTATGAGATAACTCATAAAAATGTATTAACACTTAACCAAGTATGTAGTTCTATTGTTTTAGAACTAACAACGCACCTTAAGCGAGTGTTCGGTTTTGTCGGTCCAAACTTTGTTATAATATCAAGTTGGATTCAATATTCCAAGTACTTTAATAAAATATTTAAAATCAGTTTGTAAAGTATTTTTAAATAAATATACAAGTCTTGATAGCTAAAAACACACTTGTGTGTCTTAAGTGAGTGAAAATCGGTTTGTTTCGGTTTCCATCTCACAATAAGTTCATAGATGGTTTCCAGATGCACAAATATCAAAGAACTTGAATATAATTTATAAATGAAGAAACTTAAGTTTTACAACCAAAAGGTTAACAATAAAGTCTTTAAATGAAAGTTCGGTTTGGTTCGGTTTCCATCTCACAATAAGTTCATAGATGTTTTCCACATGCCCAATATCAAAGAAACTTGTAAAAATGATTTTAGAAACTTAAATCTAACAATAAGCATGTTTAAACAATTATTTAACAAAAGCTAGTAAACAAAGTTCGGTTTACGGTCTAGAGCTATTAACGGTTAAACCGAGGCTAGACTCTTAGAACCCTTGACCATGGAACTTGTAAATATGTCAAACAAACTAAAATGGGCAAATTTAGTAAGCAATAATAAAGTTAAATGGTTAGATGCGGAAAATATATAACAAGGACCACGAAAGTCCTCCATGTAGCCTTGCCTTACGAGGCCTGAAACTTAACCAAACGGGGCCGGATAAGTAACTACCAAAGGTAACAAGGGGTGTATATTATATATATGTTGGGCCATAATTCAAGTATTAATTAAGACTAAGCAAGATAATAAAAAAAGAGATATGGTCAGTTTGACTTTCAAAAGTCAAACTGCCAAGAACAAGCATAAACAACCTTAAAGATCAATGAATTTGAGTGTGGAAATGAAATGAGAGCAGGGATTGATGTTGGGTGGGGTCTTGTATATATAGGGAAAGGTTGGGAGGGTTAAACATGAGGTTTGGTGTGTAAAAACCGAGTTTTGGACAAAAGAACAAACAAGAAAACACAAAAAGCAACATCTGCATGTCTGAGGCCGCCATGCGCGGCCGCCCTAGCCTTCATGGCCACTGGGCGCGGCGCCCATGAGGGTGGGGTTTGGTCAGCTCGTCTTGCGTGGTTCGTTTTGCGCCCCGGAAGTTCGTTTTTGATGTAATTTGATCTTTTAAAGGCGTTTTCGAATCCGTAAAAGGGGTTTTTCAAATTGAACATGTGGGAATGATTTAGTAACATATAATCCAATATTTTATATATTTGAAATGTTCGGGATATAAATCGGGTCGGTTTACATGATAAACGAATACAAATAGGATCCGAAATCGACGAATGTCACACAATACATTAATCATCTATATTGTCCAAAGGTTTTTATGGAAATTCATCACTCGGGAAAGGCGCACAATCTCTGAAATTTTGTACCTTAATTAAATGGTATTTGAGTCATATTTGACACACGAAGAACAACATCATGACGACCTCTAGTGGAATTCAACACAAATTCTAAAATTATTGGGTTAAAATTACTACCACTGGTATATACAAATGAAAGTTTTATTGGAATCACAAGAATTATGGACAATCGTAGGAGTCCTTGAATTACCAACAGACTCAACACCGTCCATAGTCCTTCTTAATTAACATTGGGGAAAACATAAAAATATACAAAAAAGCACTACACATAATGTTTCAAGCGGTAAACGAAATAGTATTCGAAAGAATTGCCACATCTAAAACTTCGAAAGAGGCCTAGGACATTTTACACAAGGCATACAAGGGGTGAAAATCTAGTAAAAACTGTTAAACTTCAAACCCTATATTGTGAGCATGATAGATTACGATTGTTAGAAATAAAATTCTTGAAAGATTATTTTAACAGTCTAAGTCCCGCCAAAAGCCCTGAATGAAATTGCAGTTCCAAAAAAACACAATTCGATATCCTCGGGTTGGATTGTTCGCCCATCAAAGTGGTACGTGAGCTGGGTATAGAACGTCGTGAGATAGTTCGGTACATATCCGGTGGGCATTAGGACCAAGTTATTATTATTTCCTTTTCTTTTTTTGTGTTACGCTTATTTATTTTTATTAATAAATTATTCACTAGAAAAGGATATTTTTAAGTGAAAGGGAGGGGAAGATTTGCTCCTCTCAGGATTCATTTCATTCATTATCCACTTAAAAGTGAAGGTCCTAAAAACTTCATGAAATTCATGATCGGCCACTTCATTATGCTTCGAGCAAATAGGAGACACGAATCTATTTCTATGCTTCAATAGGATTCCAATAACTTGGATGTAAATTCGGTCAGTATTAGAAGTATCGACACAAAATCGTAAGCATAAATTAGTAAGCTCTAAAAGATAATTAGATTAATCACATGACTAATTGCATAGACTAATCACATGATTGCAACATCAAACATGAATATCCATCTACAAATTATTTAGATTTTTTTATTTACATAACTATTATTTTTGTTTTTAATAATATGAGTAATAATACTATCACGTGTAAAACTACCTCACTTACTATCTTATTAAAGATAATTTATTGAAGAAAATTGCAACATAATGTATTGGTATCTTTATTGAGTATAACAATTCTTATTGAGTGAACTGACTAATAATTAATGAGTAACTAAACAAGATGTAATATCATTTAAATTTATAATAACTTAATTTAGGAAATGATTATACCGTTTAATTTGAATGTGAATATCTTATCTCGAGTCCGAGATTATAGCAACTTGTAAGTTGCAAGCAACCCTCAGTTTCCTTAACTATATATTAATGATCTCCATACACCGTTACAACATAAAACAAACAAATTACAAATAGCTTCTTTAATTTTCTTGCATTTGATCCTCACTCACTCTCTCTTTCTCTCTCTCTCTCTCTCTCTCTCTCTAAATTCCATCTGCCATTGTTTCGAAATTCTCAAAACCCTTCATGGGTTTGAAGTTTATTAGGGTTAAAGCCGTTCTTGATCACATTCATGAAACACAAGAAGAAACAAGAACAATTGTCGAGGTTTCAAGAATCAAAGCCGACATTCTTGATAGTGGGTGTAATAATGTATCTGAAGGCGTGATCTTGTGTGACTTGTTGTTGAAGCTAAAGCAAATGGCGGTGTCTATGAAGGTTCTTGAAGTATCGAAGATCGGAGTGATTGTTAGCGGACTTCGTCATCACGCATCAAATATGTTAGGCATGCCGCAAGAAGCCTCGTCTGTGCATGGAGACTTATATATATATATACACACACACACACACACATACATATATTCATAAACATCTACATATATACTCCTAACCTTTTATACATTCGTTCAATATCATTCATATATCTTTCATAAGACATTCATATAGCATACACTTACCACTTAAGGTAAATGTATTAACTAACACATAAGAGTATGCACACATCCCCGAAAAACATAACAGATAAAAGGGGCTAGAAACTCACTTGGGTCATGTTTCTTTCTAAATGTATTGTAATTCCTTTCTTTAACTGTGCTCGGCTAACTGTATAACAATTACATGTATCAACTAACCCCACCTATATCATTAAGGTTTCATCGGAAACTTCTAAGTCCGGGTTGTTCTAATCGAATCCTCAGTTCTATTCGAATGGCAGATCCCATTCGAATGGACTTGCTATTCGAATGACAGATTATATTCGAATGGACTTTCTATTCGAATGGTAGATTCTATTCGAATGGACTTTCTATCGAATCGAATCACACATTCATTTCGATCACTTCCCCATTAGATTCGATTACATTCCTTTAATTCAGGTCTCCTAAGGACCCAATTCAAATACGGTTATATTTTCATCACTTTCCAGCCCTTTCCTTTTGACTCTACTTGCACGTTTTGTATAAGGAACTAGCCTTGGTCTATAACTACCCTGTTTCCTTGCGTTAACACGGTCCAAACGTCTCTCGTTTGTCCCGTATCATTCCAAACAACTTTTTTATGTTTAAGTTTACATTTTTCTCACATAATAAGGTCCGATTTACTATCCTACCAAGTTTCATGCAAAACCGACTTCGTTTACCCGTTCTTTTCACAAACCGAACACTACTCGTTTTACCCGAAACGAACCAACTAACTTGTTTAATCACAAGTTCATTACTTTATCAACAATCGTGACCCATTCTATCATCCTACCAATTTTCACGCAAATCCTTACATGACAAAAACATACATTTGAGGTTTATGTTTGAAATCACTCGAATAAACAAAAACCATATCAAACGAACTCGGAATTGAGTGATTAAAATGGCCACGGAACCGTCTCACCCTGATATACAAACCCATCTGCTCGCCGTCGCCGGAAAACACTGCTACAGTGGCCAGAGGAGCTGAACAGTTGTCGGAATCTTCATTTTTGAGCTGCTACGGTTTTGCTGATAAAAACTGGACTTCCCGACCTCTGATCAAAGATCTGATCGGTGAGAATCTTCATTTATATGCCATGAATGCTCAGTTAAAATTTTAGACCGATCCGACGGTTAGATCTCCAGAAATCATCGTGTCTTTGTGGGTTATTTTCTAAAAATCGGGAATTGGAGAAGTGTGTGTTTTTGAAGGTGTAGGCTATGGTGTAGAGATTGATGGATATGGAAAGGATGAGGGTTTAAGGGGTATTTATACTCCCATAAGCCTATGAACCTTAGGCCCATCTTTCCTTTTTAATCCATATTTAATTTTATCTTTAAAGCCCACTTAACCTTCCATCTTTATTATTTTATAATTTCGTTTACTAACTCAAGTAAACTTTTCCATCATAATTAAATAACATATTAAATATTATTTTTAGAAATTTTAGGATGTTACAGAACAATTTTGATTATACTCTGAGAATTAAGGTCCAACCAATAGAAGGGGGTCTCGGCCTACGGGGAAGAAGAAGAATGAACTTTTATTATTATTATTATTATTATTATTATTAAATTAATTGCAAATTAGTCCTTGTACTTTTGGTTGAGGGTACAAAAGAGATAGAAAATTAATTTAGTGTTATTTGTGTACAACTCAAAATAGTTAGTGACAATTTGCGTTAATGGAACAAAATACCAAGAGCGTGGGTTATTTTAAATGCCAAATTGTTCAAAAAGGCCGGGTACGAGAATGATATATATATATATATATATATATATATATATATAATTATGAAATGTTATAACAATTGCCGGCATCATTTAATAGTGAAGAAAACCAACTAGAAACCGTAGTGGTTTTGGTAAACCAATTACCTTGTCAAAAAATTCCCTACGACTTTGATGATGTGAAATCATATTTTAACTCACGTAAGCTATAAGGGTGGGGGGGGGGGGGGGGGGTTAACATTGCATACCTGAGAACAACGGAACTCTAGGTTAACCTACACCACTTACTTGATTTCAATAAAACGCATAGGACAATTTAGATTCACCATCATACATTCCTAATCATAGACAATTGTCCACTTCATAGACCGGAAACAGATAACAAGTCTAGCATGAATCAGTCTTATTAGCAATCCTCATTTCACGATGTTATTAATGCAAGAAAATATTAACACATATGAATCCAAGACAATACTAACAACTTAATCCACATTGCTCAGTCAATTACACAAGATCAAATCAACTCAAATTGCAGCATACTAGACCTATAATCTTACACCAAGGGGTATAACTCGAACTATTTAGTTGCGCATAACAATCATCAAATCTTTAATTCTTGAGTGAAATGCAATTGAGAATGATTGGAAGATGATTGTGAGTCTTGAAGGTTGCCCAAATCGTCCAGGAACTGTTGTGGTTATATGATAACTCCCCGGGGTCGTGAAAATAGATGTTAAATTGAAAACCCTAGCTTTTTGCTAATTTTACATGTTTAGCGTATAGCAAAAGCTTATGGAGATGTCCTTCGTGTAGCGCGAAGGACAAAATAGTCGTGGCTCTCCTCTGAGTCCTCCGCGTATCGCAAATGACTTGACTTCACCTTTTCGCGTAGTGCGAAAACCAAAAGAGACAGAGAGTTGACTCTGCTGCAGCTTTGCCTCGTTTGCATGCCGATCATCCTGTGACCTCATCTCGTGCTTCTAAAAGTTCAAATTAAGTATATTTAACATCCAATAGCCTGCAACATATAAGGCACATATGAAGTATCACATTTCATGCAATAACTGATTAAAACAATATAATTAACACAATAGTATACACAGTTTTACCCCGACTATTAGTAGTGCGTTGAGGTATGGTAAGTTATTATATTCTTTAATAACTAAAAGTTAATAAATAAAATACATCAGTTGTAGCGCTTGCGAAGCTGTTACGCCACCGCCCTAGTGGAGCTCTTTCGCACTCCAGGCTTCACGCCTACTCACACTTCTCAAAACACATTCACTTAGTGGGAAGTGTCATTTAGGTTATTGATAACCTAAATGGCAACGTTTTTAAACACGCTTTCCCCTTTTGAATTTGAATTTCTGTTTTTACTTAATTTTAACCAGGAACAGTTGCTAATTTTTTTAAAGTGTTTTTTTTTATCTTTTATCATCAAATTATAATTCTTTTCTTATTTAACTTTACCTTTTTTATTTTGAAATTACATATTTTAACTATTATTACTTCTTTTTTAGGGTTTTATAACTTATATGTTAATTTTTCTATTCTTATATCATACTAGACGGGTGCCCGCGCGATGCAGCGAGTGTTTGAACCTGTTAATCACGTACAAATATAAGTGTTTATGGTTCGGTTAAAACCTTGAAATCGTTTAAATCGGTCATTGGTTTAACTTCTTTTTCCTTTTTACTTTCGATTTGTTGGTCGGTTTCAAAATTTTCAAAACGTAGTGAACGGTTTATATCGGAAACCGGCCATATGAAACCAAAAAAGACTGTAAATTAACCTAATTGCAATATGATTCTTTTGTAATCTTTGTTGTTATTATTTCACGTCCTAAATCTTCCATTAATATTTACCATTTATGTGGCTAAAATTATCATTTTTTATTTATGATCATCACAAGTATCATATTATGTTGGTTTTCAGTTAAAATTGACGGTACATTTAAATTATTAATTATTTTAAATCAAATTTATTATTAAAGTTTAAACTGTGAAACCAAACTGGAACCAGGCCGTTAGTAACGATTTGGTTTCAACTTTCAATGATTGAGTTTGGTTTTGGACGACAAAAAATCAGTATTAACGGTTGGACTCACAAGTTTAACTTAAAAACCATCAAAACCGACATTGAACACCCCTACGTAACATATTACTTTATTTAAAATGAAAAAAATTACAACAATATCATATCCAAATTAAAGAGAATAAAATGCTCGTTTTTATGGTGCAATTTGTTTATAAAAATATTAACTTATGAAAAGGCTATAGTCGTTTAAAAATCATGGGTGGGGAGTTAGTTTACAAGTTAAATTAAAAACATAATATGGATAAAGATGAAGGACCAAACTTGTAAGTTGAATGAATTGTGTTTAAAAGACATGTTTACCCTTACTAACACATGTATCTCATGCTTTAAGTGTTGTAAATTACTTAAAAATGAGTGTCTTAATTTGTCCTTGTTTGGTGTATTATATATAGTATAGATAAGCATATATTAATAATTAGGCTTATTACGATTTTATTTGTACCTAAAAGTTTGACAATCTAAACATTAGTGAACAAATATCATAGCAAGTGGTGGAATTTCACTTTAATTAAAGAGAGAACTTTAATTTTGGTCCATCTAGTTTATTAAAATTATAAATTTTGGTTCAATAGTTTATTTTAGACTTTTATGGTATAATAGTATCAATTAACTATTAGTTTTAGTCCAACCTGTTAACGCCATCCACCAATCGTTAGTTAATACAATTTTTGAGGGTTTTTTTTTTGTATTTTCACCAATTTTTAATCATACTTCGGGTTTTCTACTAAATATAAGTTTTATACTTTCTTTTATTTTTTAGTATTATGATTTCTTATATTTGTTTATATTTATATATCTATACACTTTTTATTTTTTTGAAATATATTTTTTTTCGTAACTGACGCTTTTATGCAAGTGTGTATTTATTTAAATATTATTAAAATACTTTTATTTTTTCACTTTTTATAGTTGTAACAGTATGTCAATTTTAAAAACAATTTATATAGTTTTATTTGAAGTATGATTTAAATTATAGACTTTTGCTAACTACAAATATCTTAGAAAAATCAGCGTTTCTACTCTCGATGATAAAAGAGCATATATTTATTTATACTGTTTTTCTTACTTGTCAACTAATTGACGGTTTTTGAAAACCAGGTTTTTTTATTTTAATTCTTGATTTTCATTTAGTAATGGTACATAGTTAACATGAATATCCATCTACAAAATTGTAGTTTAGATTTTTTTTCATTATTTACGTTACTATTATTTTTGTTTTTAATAATAGGGTGTAATTGGGTGAAAGTCAAAGATGGGCTCTTCCCTAGTGGGATTGGTAGACCAGAGAGAGGGGTAAAGCTCCTTGGAGGGGCTGTTAGTCGAGATCCCTACTTTATTAAGGAGTTGGCGAGGCGGAGAGCATCTCGTGCGGTTGATCTTATGAAACTCTTACCTTGCCTTAGGGATCCCCAGAGCGAACTCCTTCTGCTTAGGTCTTGCATGGGGGTTGCTAAGTTGCTTTTTGGGTTACGAACATGCCACCCCCATATGATGGATGATGCGGTATCCTGTTTTGATAAGGGGCTTCGAGAAGCCATCGAAGACATAGTTGTATGTGGAGGCCCGTTCTTTGGTGATCTTCAGTGGCGACTTGCATCTTTACCGATGCGCTTAGGGGGTTTAGGCCTTCTTTCGGCTCATGATGTTAAGGTTTACGCTTTTGTAGCGTCGAGGGCTCAGTCTTGGAAGCTGCAGAATCACATTTTAAGGAATAGCGGAGTTGTCGACCTGGACTCAGACTACGTGCAGGCCCTGGAACGCCTAAATGGCACTCTCCCAGACTTTGACATTGGCGGTTTCTCTAATATGGACACCGCCCCACCAAAGCCTCAAAAAACTTTGGCGAATCCCCTTTTTGGCAAAATCGCTCAGAGCCTGGGAGAAGTTTTTGGATTGACCTCCCGACAGAAGGCGGTTATTGAATGCTTACAAGGTCCTCATGCCTAAGATTTTCTGACCGTTATCCCGATTGATGGCTTGGGCCAAAGCATGTCTGCGGTCGAGTATAGGGCCATTCTTAAGTACCGTTTGATGGTCCCAATGTACCCAGAAGACGAAACATGTCCGATCTGCCGTAAGGCTTGCCTGGATAAATTCGGAGAGCATGCGGTTCATTGCAAGGAGATGCCTGGGTTCAAATACCGACATGATTGGGTGCGGGACATTCTTTGGGACATCTTAAGGCGAGCTGGGATATCAGCTAAAAAGGAAGCCCCCGTAAACTTCCTTACAGACCCCACAGAAGGGAGATCCACTCTACGACCGGCAGATTTGCTCGTCTTTGGTTGGGCTGGGGGAAAACACGCTTGTGTTGACCTCACAGGGGTATCTCCCTTAGCTGGTTTGAGGGATAATGGGTTTATAGCTGGCAAGCAATGAAAAGGGCTGAAACGAAGAAGGTGGAGAAACATGCTAAAGCCTGCGAAGAGAACCAACATGTTTTTGTCCCTTTGGCTTTTGATACCTTTGGCTCCTTGGCACCGAAAGCTATCCGTTTCCTAACCAGGTTCAACGGGTTGTGCATAGCAATGTGTCGACTCCAAAGGGGCAGGGGTATGTCTTTAGCAGGTTAGAGTTTGCAATTTAGAAAGGGGTGGCAGCGCAGCTTGTTGCCCGCCTACCTGCTATGTTGATGTAATATCTATGTTTCTATATAATGAAAGAAGTAAGTTATTCGATAATAGGGATAAAAATATTATCTTATGTAAAACTACCTCACTTACTATATTTATTAAAGGTAATTTATTGAAGAAAATTGCAACCTAATGTATTGGTATCTTTTGTCGAGTATAACAGTATTATTGAGTGAAATGACTAATAATTATAACAACTTGTAAGTTGTAAGCTAACTCTTGAGTTTCCATAATTATATATATGCATGTCCACACACCGTCACAACTTAAAACAAACACATTACCAATAGCTACTGCTACTTTTTCATTCTCCTCAATTTAAAATTCTTGAAATCATATCGATCGACAAATGGGTTCGGAGTTTATTAGGGTTAAAGCCGTTCTTGATCGCATTCAAGAAACACGAGAAGAAACAAGAACGATCGCCGAGGTTTCAAGAATCAAAGCCGACATTCTTGATAGTGCGTATAATGTATGTGAAGGCGTCATCTTGTGTGACTTGTTGTCGAAGCTAAGGCAAATGACGGTGTCTATGAAAGTTCTTGAAGTATCGAAAATAGGAGTGTCTAGCGGACTTCGTCATCATTCATCCAAAGATGTTAGGCATGCCGCAAGAAGCCTCGTCCGTGCATGGAGACTTATTGTTGACGACTGGATCGCTGCTAATGATAATAATAATAATAATAATAATAATAACAATATCATGCCTGTTTGTCCACAAGAAGTACCGGTGGTGCCAAGAAAGATTGGACCACCGATCGTCGAAAAACCAACGACCGTGCCAACGAGCAAACAAGAAGGAGGAAAACCACCGGTGGTGGTGCCAAGAAAGACTAATAATATTACTACTGATCATCAAAAACCAAAGCGTGCTGTTGATTTAATAAAGAGGCAGATTAACAGGAGACGATTAGGGACGGTTGTGTTGGAGAAAGAAGTCAAGATTAACAAACCATTAACAGTTGTGGAAAAAGATCATAGGAGTACTACTGTTGAAACCAGGAAGATGCAAAATCCCACAAAATCTGTTGTTGGTCCGTTGAAGAGTAATTTGGACAAGGAATTAAGTGTTGAAGATCGGAAACTTGAAGCCGCAAAAAGAAAGATGCACGAATGTTATGAGGAACTAGAAAACAGCAAGAGACAACGAAGAGTGCAGGTGATCGAGATGCATGACATGATGGGTTGGGCTTGGCTCCTAAGTACGAAGGCAGCAACAGGAGGTTTGGCAATAAGAACATGAGTCGTGGTGTTGGCTTAGTAAGATGATCACGATCATATAATGTTTATGATGTTTATCATGTCTACAGCTTAGACCATTATTAATTGGTAGCAAACTATTTTGTTTTTGATTCTTTCAAATGTAATATTTCTATTGAAATCAAATGGGTGTTAACAATTAATGTGGCGTGACTTATAATATGATTAATGGGAATGAACACTGAATTAGTTTTGAAAGCATTAATCACTAACTATAGATTTTTTTGTTTATTTACGAGCATTAAGTTAACTAGTTATAATTGTTGGGTTAACGGATGATGCATAAATATGATATTAATGTTACATTAATTCAGATGGGTCATGAACTAATGTGTTCAAGGAATAAATGGGCTTAACTATTTATTTGATCCACTATTTTATAACTTAATTTGAGGTCATAGCCCAGTAGCCCAAGCCCACTATGAGGAAAAAAGGAAAACATTATTATTGAAGTGTGATGTATAATCTTTGTCTAATACCCGACTGCAAAATTATGTCTCGTATTTGATCCAATAGCTATCGAGTATTTGCCAGATAACTAATTATTTGGTTAGCGGGCATATCTTATCGCGCATACATATTAGTTTGTTAAACAAAAAATTAGATGTCAATTTATGCGTAATTAGAGCTATGTACGGGTTGTTTGGAATTAAAATAATAATACGAATACGAAACAAATCTAAATTTCTTCTATCAACGAATGCTACTAGATAAAAAAACAATTATTACTTTATTAGGAAGATATTAATAATAAAAAACGAGGACGAAAACTGATACGACACATTCACGTACACAACCCTTAAAACAAAAGTGTAAGGAGACCTCACTTATTGAAGAGGGCATATCAATGGAGTACCGAAATTCATATTATTGGGCAAATCATGATAGTGTAAGGTAGTGTGAACACAATTTTGATTATTAACATGTTTTAATGAAGTTGTTAGAATGAAGCGTTTTGAGGGAAAGTTAAAATTTTGAGATGTATGGTTTGGACTTTGGATAAATTATAAACAGTTATGTGTAAATTTGAATTTTAGTAAATAAGCAAATGATATGTAAAAGTTATAAAAAAAAAAAAGAAAAAAAGGTTGTGAAAACCCTACACTCTTCCTTCCACCAAACCAAATGATAAATCATCTTCATACCAAACATTATACATATACATATTATTATTATTGTGTAAGCACTTCCTCTCTCTTCGTATCGGAACTGTAGTTTCAGATCATAATTGCCGTCAAATTTCATCCAACAATAATAATATGGAAGAATGTTATTATTATCCGGCGAATTTGAAGAGGAAGAATCTGGAACAAGTCAACGATGACTTCAGCGACTTCTCGCTTGCTTCTCCAGCCACTAAAATGCGCCGTCTGGTACGCAATAATAATACGTGTCTGCGTGTGTAATTGAGATTGTGATTGATGTTTAATTAATAGAATTATTGAACGATTTTGATAATATAAACCTCGATTGGTGGTATTTTCAGTTATCTGTGGAATTTAGGTTAGAAATTGGATTTAATTATTATTGAACATTAGAATTTCCGATTGGAAGTATGTAGTGATTTTGCAGTTGTTTTATTCAGTTCGTATGGAGGTTGAATTGTTGTATGAGCTTTTGCAGTTATTTCTTAATATGTTTTAACAATTAGTCAAATTAATTTGAATCAAACAGATGGTGATTTTAGGTTTAGGCTTTTTACTAACATACGCAACATGTATATTTATACGTCTGCGTGTGTAATTGTGATTTTGATCCTCGTCTGGTGTAAAACGCTAAAGACATGTAACTTTGATCAGCATTATTTTGCGCAATTTGGATAATCTACAGCTCGATTGATAGATCTTCATAATTTTGTTGAATTTATGCGTAATTAGAGTTATGTACGGGTTTTAGTGGTGATTTTTCAGTCGTTTTGTTCAATAATTCGTTAAATTAGTTTCTATGGAGGTTTGATTGTTTAATTGAAATTTTCGATTGGAAGAGCTTTTGTAGTGAATTCTGAATCGTTATGGTCAATCATTCCTTCGTGAAATTGTTTTGAATATTTTCTCTTTGATTGATGCATCAAACGGAGAGTGATTTTAGGGTTCTAACTTGTAACTGACAAACATAATTTAAACTTATTGTTAGGATGTCGAGTTACCTCCAATTATCGAGGAAGAAGAGATGCTGAATCCAGTGACATTTGCACAACAACCGGAACCCTCGCAAACAATTGTTGATGATTTGAGTCATATTCTCCCTGTGAATGAAGAGAGAGCAATTGTTCTATATGATCCCGTTAACAACGTCCCTTTATTGCAATCACGATCACCGTTTTCATTCACTGTCAATTCAGACTTCCTTTCAGGGTTCAAAAGTAAGTTCGTAACTCCATATCTTAAAACCAACATCTTGCATTCGAGTGATGATTAATCTTCTTATGTTGTGTACAGATCGAATGTTCTGGTTGAATCGATCACAAGCCCTTGAATCTTTAAACGAAATAAATGAAAAGCAGGAGAATAACAATGATAATGATGATCATAACAATGGAAGTTTGGCGGTTGTGCCATGGGTGCCAATGCATTCAAACCACCAATTAATGGCGGAAGTGGAGAATAATGCAGATGAAGTATCTGAGATGATGGATGCTGATGACATGGATGTTGAAGATGATGTTAACCCTCAACAGGTTCACAATAACGGGTTTGGTTCAGTGAGTGGTTGTGAAGGTGTGAACCAGTGGCAACAGCATTGCATGGTTCCACAGGCTGCACATAGTTTGTCTGCACCGGTTGGTTGGTCAGGCAACGGTGTTTAGATCAGTTTGGTTTATGTATGGTTAAGAGTTTAGATTGTATATATTATGAAGAAATGTTGAAGTTTATTGGTTTCAAGAATCAAAATCATCTCGTTGATTGCTTGATTCGGATCGGGTGGTGTATTCGTTAAGAAAAAAGTCTTGATTGTGCAAGCATTTTGGTTAGAAGTGGTAAGAAATTGTTAGGAAGTGATTTTTTGGCATGGTTTGGGGCCAAAATGTAGACAAAACAATATCCCTGATGGATTTGGTTATATATTACACGGGGTGTTTGGATATGCTTTATGAAAGTAATAGTTATGATTCTGGTTTTTTATTTATTTCTTGTTATAACTATTCTACTCTGCTTTATATAGAGCTTGGAAAGAAACATTTTTGGAAGAAAAAAAAAGATGTGTTTTGTGTTGAGAATAAATTCCTAATCTTACAGCTGTAGAAATTATAGCAGTAGAAAATACATAAGTGAAAACTATGAATGTTGATATCACATAGAATACACGGAGTGAGCAGGCTAACGCGCAAACCTGTCATGTCAACTTGAACCAAACTTGTTTTGCTGAACATTTTTACAATTTGACTCAATGTTCATCATAGTCGTTTTGACTAAAGCCGAACCTGGGAATTTCTTATTAGATGAGTTTCTTTTTTTCATGTCTTATCGTAAATCTACCCCTTTGGTGTTAATTTGGTATGATTGTTTTTAGTGTTAATTTTGGTAAGACACCCGGTGTGTTACATGATGGTGTAGTCAGCAAAAAAAGAATAACTTTGTTAACATCTAAATACAACAAGTTATTAACATATAAAAAAAAACATAACCTAGGCGTTGCGCCCCGACGTGAATTCAAGCCAAAATACAACACATTAATATATGTAAAACAAAAGGCGTTATACCCTTTCAATATTATATGTAATTATTTCAGATCCAAAGGATTACCATAAAAACAATCCGTAAACTGATGATGAGCCAATGTTCGTTCGATAAAAACCTTTCGTAAACCATCCATCACCGGCAACCGCCGAAGAGATAGGAAACACCCAATCACATGTTGCCGACCCCTGATCCCAGACAGAGGTTTCAAGTGGCAATAATCATTTTAGGAAGCTAAATTGGTCCATTGCGAGCCACCATTGTTGTCATCATGTCTATCAAATGGTTTGTTGTTCATTCCATAACAGTTTATCAAATAAAAATAATAATCATAGCATATATATACATATTTATATTTCACTGTTGAGACGATTTGTGGGCCAATCAAAGCATTTTACGAACTAAAATACAAATGGGGTTTATACCTAAACCATATAAGTTACTTAAGATTTTAGGTAAGAGTTACCATAACTATTGTATGATTAAAGGACCAACTAAGAAGAATTTCATGCTTATTGTGATTCCATTCAAATGCTTGAACCTGAACCAAAATTACTCATAATTGGTCACTGTAACTTTTGAATGAAAATCAAATTTAAATGCAATTAATGTAAAAAAATAAAAGAATCCAAGATCAAAATATGTCACGTATGGTACTCCATGGTAACTAGCAGTTGTCACAATACCAATTAATATTCATGATAATTATTAATTAATGTGACAAAATTACATAAGCGTCCAAAAAAGTATTATTCTAAGTTGGAGCAAGAACAGAACGAGTGTGACTATCTATCTTCTTCATACGTGATAGATTTCTATAAAAAACCAACAATAAAATTAAATGTATACTTAAATTGAAAATAAAATTACTTGGTGAATTTATGAAATATATATGGGTGTTGTATACAATTGCATGAAACTGAAACGACCTATAACTGAAATAACCTACATAGTCAAATCAAATAATCGAACCCAGCCCAAAATTGACTAGCCAATAGGCCCAATACTGGTGGGTTTAAAAACAATGAAAGCTCTTTATCTTTTATTTTGCCAGTCAACCTGATACCAAAACTAGTTCATTAGTAAACGGGTTAAAATTGTCATTTTTATTCAATACGTGTTGGCTATCTTGAAAGAAATATTAAATATATTCTGAAGTATGTTTTACTACTTAAAAATGTAACATGCTTAAAAAGGTCACCCATCTATCAACCTTAAACTAAATCTAGTATAAAATTGACTACTATCCCCTGTTTAGCTAATGAAAAGTAATACAAACATGAAACCTAATAAAAAACACAAGGGGATAATTGTTACTTTGGTTTATCATTGTGTCTTTTTATTTATCATATTTTTTTGTTTTGTTTTCGTTATTAACTGTGTCTTTTTTCATTAACACTATGTCATTTTTTATTAGTATTGTGTTGTATTACTCAATATTGTGATATATTTTGCGATCTATTGTGTCTTTTTTTATTCATCATTATGTTTTTTATTTATATTCGTCGTTGTATATTTCTTTATTTATCATTGTGTCATATTCGCTTTTTATTTATATTTTGAGTTATGGTTTTCTTTTTCAACAAGCTGTTATGCCGTTATGGACGATCTCGGCACTATCACAAAAGAAACAATGGTTTAAATAAAAAAGATTTAGAAAAAAAAATAAAAGAAAAATTATTAATTACATGGCAAATTAGGTGATGATAAGTGGACCTATTGGGTACTTTAAGACGCCAAAATTCCAAATCTTAAATACATATATAAACGAATTATTTAAAAGCTCTATGTTGTTTCGTACATTCTGTTAAGTAACCAGATTGTTTTATTTGTAAATGACGGCTTCTCATGCATTTGACCCGAATTCATGATCAGTATGAGTCTCACTAAAACCAAATAACCCTCAAACGGGTTATAACATCTCATTATATTAAAAATTAATCTTATCAAATAATTGATATGAAAATATTATAAAATAAAGATACATTAAAATTAATATCCATTTTTTTCAAAACATATATTACTTATATTAAGAAACAATTTTACAGTAAAAAAAGTAAGCGGGTAACAAGTATCACCAAACCCAAATACATTTTAAACGGGGTAGAATATCTCATTTATCTATAAAACCCTTTCATTATCAAATCATAATTATATTATTAACTTATTTACAATAAATAAAATTAAAATCCAAAAAAATATATAAATATTAAAAACGGAAAATGAAAACAACCTCCGTAATACCATGGATAAAACCTAGTTTATCTATATAGATAATATTCACTATTCAGTCTACACCTTTGTATGAGTTCGCTACACATGAATTTTCACTATGTGAAATTGACCTTCGGCCACACGAAAAAAGTGTGGCCGTAGGCCTTTAGCCACACACATTTGGTTCAGGTCATATGTGGTCAAAGGTCGCGACACCGTGGGTATGATATGGTCACACACAGTTTTTAGTGGCCTTATGTGGTTATAAGTGTGGCTAAAGGGTACAGGCATTAGTTGCTGGCCATCAAGAATCCTCTCCAATAAGTGTGGCTAAACGGTAGAAAATGGTCACATGACTATTTACTATGAGTGACCATTGCACGTATACAGCCACATGAATTCATGTTTCAGCCACATGAATTTTATAATAATGTGGCCAATAGGGTTGTGTTAAGCTTGCATTGTGACCTATACTGTGTGGATATAGCAAAGAAATGGCCACTTAAATTAAAAATAGAGTGGCTAATTATATCATACAGACACTAGAAATTACGTTAAAAGTGGCTAAAAATGTTTGCTTGCCACCCAAACACTCCTTTGTAGATTATAGTGTGGCTATTGTCTTACCGTTTGTCACACATAATGCCTTTTGTAATTTAAAGTGTGGCTATTTAAACTTTTCGTCACACATAGTGAGGTATTGTGTGGCTAATCATATCATATAGACACTGGAGGTTATTGTCAATGTGGCTAAAAATGTGAACTTGCCAGTCAAACACTCTTTTGTAGTTTGTGGTGTGGCCATTGTCTTACCGTTTGTCACACATAATGCTTTTGTATTATAAAGTGTGGTTATTATCATACTTTTGATCACACATAGATAAATGTGGCTATTTCATAAGTTTAACAAACACAATAACATAAATTCAAAACAAGTTTACATTAACAAATCTTCACTAATAAGTTATGAATTCAAAATATTTGAAACTACTACTAATTACTACCGACCTCAAACTTTCTCATAAACTAATCAAATTGTTTTTGCCTCCTTTCTTCGTTTTCCTTAAGTTTTTTCCATTTATTTCATTCGTTGCGCTCGTTCTTCCAACTCGTTTCTTGACTTCTTTTCATCTTTTTCCATTTCTGCTCTAACTTTTTGAACCTAAAATTGTTAAAATATTAGCATCATAACTAGTAAAGGGTTAATGTGAGGCGAAACCTCAAAGCACGACGACTATCACGCATAATCACATTAAACATAATGTATACACAAACAAAAACTTGAATCGACGACTTATTGGTGATAATAATCAATGTCAACTGTACTAAAAAGTCCTAAGATGTATTCACACATCGTATCATGGCAAATTAACCAAACATTCATCATACAACTTAACTTATGATCACTTAGTTCACGAGACAGATTATAACATGTACAAACTGATTTTATTCACAAAGAAAATATTAAGGTAAATTTCTACAAAATTTACCACAGTATGAAATATGAATCAGGTTTCTCAAAAAAATTTTATTATATTTTTCTCAAGCATAGAAACTCACAATAATTCAACCATTCCAGATAGGTACTAACAGTTTAGCAGATTGCGCAACAAAAACTAGTTTATTGGTTCTATCAACTCGTTAATCTAAATTGTGCAAGACCAATTGGGTTGTCTTCAAAACTCATAATACTAACTTTCAGAATTGGAAACAACCCATTTTGTTTTGTCATTAGGGAGTTATGGTGTCGGAAAGACAGGCCAAAATATAACTCCCCGAATCAGCTTTGACCAGTGTTTTTGTAAAATCATAAAAACTATTCAAAACTTGTCCAAAAATTACAAACTTTACCTTTCTGGAAACTAGACTCATAGTGCTATATCCTAGAATCAAAAATCGTTCAGTAATCATCGTTTAACATCAAGTTACATACCAATAAATAAACGAAAACGAATTTGTCAGCAAACTGTTGTCATCAAACAAGTGAAATACATACCTTTTTAGCGATGAAAGATGATGTACTAAGCTTCAATTACAAGAAATAACACTTAAAATTGAAAATCCCCAAACTTGGTTCTTAGGGTTCTTCACACTCAACACGAATCCGGCAAAAATCGAGATATAATTGATGAAATCCGACACCACACGTCAATTCCTCTCGCAAAAATAATTAGATTAGAGCCCGGAATCAAAGGATTTGGGTAAGAATTGAGTGAGTTAGAGAATTGATGACTGAGGATTATGGTGGGTGTAAAGAGATGAAGAAGAAGAATAATAAGAAGGAATGAAGAGAAATAAAAAAAGGTAGGTTAAATATGTGGTCAAATTAAATTTAAGAATATGAGGGTAATTCAAATTTTTTTGAAGAAAAAATAGGGTTGAATTTAATTTGAAATTTTGAGGGAAGTGAAATTAATATGAACTAAATATGAATTTAATTCATTTTTAATAATTAAAATAAAGAGTTGTATATATATAATTCATTTTTAATAATTAATATATATATATATAACAACTAATTAAAACTTATATAATATAAAAATTGTATTTTAAAAATAAAAACATATAAAATAAATACAAGTGATATTTATAGTTGCTCTAAAATAGTTGTATAAGAGTGTAGTAATCAGTGTTAACGCCCAATAAACCATACTTTCATTAGTGGGTCATACTAGTTCTTGATCGGTGTTAGTGCCCCATTATAACATCTATCATGTCACAATTGCTCTAAAAGAGTTGTATAGGACTGTCATTAGTCATGGTTAGGTGTTAACGCCTGAAACACACTTCATTTTTAATATGAATTTAATTCATTTTTAATAATTAATATATATATATATATATAACAACTAATTAAAACTTATATAATATAAAAATTGTATTTTAAAAATAAAAACATATAAAATAAATACAAGTGATATTTATAGTTGCTCTAAAAGAGTTGTATAAGAGTGTAGTAATCAGTGTTAACGCCCAATAAACCATACTTTCATTAGTGGGTCATACTAGTTCTTGATCGGTGTTAGTGTCCCATTATAACATATATCATGTCACAATTGCTCTAAAAGAGTTGTATATGACTGTCATTAGTCATGGTTAGGTGTTAACACCTGAAACACACTTCATTTTTAATATGAATGTAATTCATTTTTAATAATTAATATATATATATATATATATATAACAACTAATTAAAACTTATATAATATAAAAATTGTATTTTAAAAATAAAAACATATAAAATAAATATAAGTGATAATTATAATTGCTCTAAAAGAGTTGTATAAGAGTGTAATAATCAGTGTTAACGCCCAATAAACCATACTTTCATTAGTGGGTCATACTAGTTCTTGATCGGTGTTAGTGTCCCATTATAACATCTATCATGTCACAATTGCTCTAAAAGAGTTGTATAGGACTGTCATTAGTCATGGTTAGGTGTTAACGCCTGAAACACACTTCATTTTTAATATGAATTTAATTCATTTTTAATAATTAATATATATATATATATATATATAACAACTAATTAAAACTTATATAATATAAAAATTGTATTTTAAAAATAAAAACATATAAAATAAATACAAGTGATATTTATAGTTGCTCTAAAAGAGTTGTATAAGAGTGTAGTAATCAGTGTTAACGCCCAATAAACCATACTTTCATTAGTGGGTCATACTAGTTCTTGATCGGTGTTAGTGTCCCATTATAACATCTATCATGTCACAATTGCTCTAAAAGAGTTGTATAGGACTGTCATTAGTCATGGTTAGGTGTTAACGCCTGAAACACACTTCATTTTTAATATGAATTTAATTCATTTTTAATAATTAATATATATATATATATATAACAACTAATTAAAACTTATATAATATAAAAATTGTATTTTAAAAATAAAAACATATAAAATAAATACAAGTGATAATTATAGTTGCTCTAAAAGAGTTGTATAAGAGTGTAATAATCAGTGTTAACGCCCAATAAACCATACTTTCATTAGTGGGTCATACTAGTTCTTGATCGGTGTTAGTGTCCCATTATAACATCTATCATGTCACAATTGCTCTAAAAGAGTTGTATAGGACTGTCATTAGTCATGGTTAGGTGTTAACGCCTGAAACACACTTCATTTTTAATATGAATTTAATTCATTTTTAATAATATATATATATATGTATATAACAACTAATTAAAACTTATATAATATAAAATATTGTATTTTAAAAATAAAAACATATAAAATAAATACAAGTGATATTTATAGTTGCTCTAAAAGAGTTGTATAAGAGTGTAGTAATCAGTGTTAACGCCCAATAAACCATACTTTCATTAGTGGGTCATACTAGTTCTTGATCGGTGTTAGTGTCCTATTATAACATCTATCATGTCACAATTGATCTAAAAGAGTTGTATAGGACTGTCATTAGTCATGGTTAGGTGTTAACGCCTGAAACACACCATACTTTCGTCAATAGACCTTATTTGGCCTTGATTTGTGTCAATGGCCCAACATGTTATACATTCATCAATGGGCCTTGATTGGTATTAGTGGTCATTATAGCATCTATCATGTCCACGTTGCTACAAGAAGGTTGTATATGAATGTAGTGAGCCATAGGCATGTGTCAACGCCCGATAACATGTCATACTTTTATTAATGGGCCATATTGGGCCTTGATTGTTGTTAATGGCCAATATCGTCTCTATCATGTCATAGTTACGTTAACAGGTTGTATAGGAGTGTAGTGAGTCATAGTTGGTCGTCATACTTTGCATTAATGGGCCGTCTTGGGCCTTGATTATTGTTAGTGACCCATTGTAGTCTCTATCATATCATAGTTGCTTTAAAAGGGTTGAATATGAGTTTAATGAGTCATGGTTTGGTTATGCCCGATAATATGTCATACTTTCATCAATGGCCTTATTGGACCTTGATTGTTGTTAATGGCCAGTATGGGTCTATCATGTCATAGTTACGTTAACAGGTTGTATATGAGTGTAGTGAGTCATAGTTGGTCTCATCAAATGGCGTTGACTGGTATTAGTGGCCCATTATATCACCTATCATGTCATAGTCGCTACAAGGAGGTTGTATATGAGTGTAATGAGCCATAGTCATGTGTCAACGCCCAATAACATGTTATACTTTTAGTAATGGAACATATTGGGCCTTGATTGTTGTTAATGGCCCAATATATCTGTATCATGTCATAGTTAATTTAACAGGTTGTATAGGAGTGTAGTGACTCATATTTGGTGTTAACGCCCAGTAGCATGTCATACTTTGCATTAATGGGCCGTCTTGGGCCTTGATTGTTGTTAGTGACCCATTGTAGTCTCTATCATATCATAGTTGCTCTAAAAGGATTGAATATGAGTTTAGTGAGTCATAGTTTGGTTAAAGCCCAATAATATGTCATACTTTCATCAATGGGCCTTATTGGACCTTAACTGGTGTTTGTGGCCCATTATAGCCTTTATCACATCATAGTTGCTCTAAGAAGGTTGTATAGGAATGTCATTAGTCATAGTTAGATGTTAATGGCCGATAACATGTGATACTTTCATCAATAGGTCTTATTGGGCCTTGTTGGTGTTAGTGGCCCATTATAGCCTTTTTCATGTCATAGTCGCTTTAATGGGCCATATTAGTGCTTGTAATCTCTTAGTGGCCTATTATGGCATGTGATATGTAACATTAGATATTTAAGGGTTATATCGTGATAGGGAGTCATATTAGACCATAATAGACAAATACAAGTCATACATGTCCTAATGGGCCATATTGGGCCTTGAAATCTCTAATGGCCCATTATGCATATAATTTTAAATTGTGTCTTATGAGGTATAACTCGCCTAACCCGTCGATATACATTAAACATAGGGTCGAAACGTGTCAGGGTTGGAACGGGTCAACTAAAAAAAAGGTTGTTATGGTTCGAGTCGGAACGGGTCAGGGTCAAAAGATTCGGGTCATAACGGGTCTGGGTCAAAATGGGTCAAGGTCGGAACGGGTCAAAACGGGTCTCGAGTCTTTTTTTTTGAATAAGGACAACAGAGGAAATGTTTTAGTTTTATCATTAAAATTCATGTTCCAGTCCAGTTCATTTTAGCACTTAACAACTCATTTTACAGCAAACAACATGCTAAACAACTTGTTTCAGCGATTTTTCATTCCATTTCAGCACTTAACAGCTCGTTTTAACAGCAAACAGCATGTTAAACAACTCGTTTCAGCAAGTTTTCAGTTCGTTTCAGCACGTAACAGCTTGTTTTTACAGCAAACATCATGTTAAACAGCTCGTTTAATAGAGTTTTCAGTCCGTTTCAGCACTTAACAGCTCGTTTTTACAGCAAACAACATGCTAAACAGCTCGTTTCAGCGATTTTTCAGTCCATTTCAGCACTTAACAGCTCGATTTAACAGCAAACAACATGTTAAACAGCTCGTTTCAGCAAGTTTTCAGTTCGTTTCAGCACGTAACAGCTCGTTTTTACAGCAAACATCATGTTAAACAGCTCGTTTCATCGATTTTTCAGTCCGTTTCAACACTTAACAGCTCGTTTCAGCACGTTTTGACCAATTTTGCAGCAATTCAGCAATAAAAAATCAATAGTTCAGCTCGTTTTTGCCCGTTTCAGCAGGTTACATAACCAATACTTCAAAAAGTTTTGTGTTTTTAATCCAGAAAACAAGTATAGGCAAACGTTTAGTGTTTTTAAAACTAGTATGCAAGTATGTCCGTGTTTTCAATCCAAAACCTGGTGTCACGTGTAACAGAGTTTTCTCAAAACCAAATGAATGCATTTGACTCGTTAACTGTTACCTAGTACAAGTGTTTTAAGTTATGAGAGTATGTTCAACAACACATGACTCTAAGACCCACGTATGAACTCACACACAAACACAAACTTGACCCGACGAATCGTTGGTGATAATAAGTAATGTCAACAGTACCGAAAGTCCTAACATGTATCCACACATCATATCATGGCAAAGCAACCAAATATTCATCATACAACATAACTTATGATCATTCAGTTCACGAGACAGATTCTGTTATGTACAAACTGATTTTATTCATAAAGAAAAGATTAAGGATAAATTCTACAAAATTTACCACAGTATGATATATGAATCAGGTTTCTTAAACAATTTTTATTATATTTTTCTCAAGCATAGAAAACTCACAATAATTTAACCACTACAGATAGGTACTAACAGTTCAGCAGATTGCGCAACAAAAACTAGTTTAATGGTTCTATCAACTCATTAAACCAAATTGTATAAGACCAATTGGGTTATCTTTTAAACTCATAATACTAAGTTCCAGAAGTGGAACCAACTCGTTTGGGTTTGTCATTAGGGAGTTACGGTGTCCGAAAAATGGACCAGAATATAACTCCCCGAATCAGCTTTGACATATGTTTTTGTAAAATCATAAAAGGTATTCAATACTCATCCAAAAATTACAAAATTTACCTTTCTGGAAACTAGACTCAGAATACTATATCCTAAAATCAAAAATCGATCAATAATCATCATTTAACAGCGAGTTACAGACCAATCAATAAATGAGAACGAATCTGTAAGCCAACTGTTCTCAACAAAACTCAAACCCTAACATGTTTATGACATCACTAGGGTTCTAATTAATCATGTTAAAAACCCCATTATAAAATATAAATCCAACAATGATAAAAAGTAAAGATTCAAAAATGTCACTTGCAACTTGTATCAAGATTGTTTAAATTAGAACGAATACTAATCGATTGAATCCAAGACCTAATTGCTTACATTCAAACCCTCGAACACCCAAATTTCTCAAAATTAAAGTATAAATCACCTACCTAACCAAGATGAGCTTCAATCGATGTTAATGAGTGATGAAAGTATTAGCAGCAGGTGATGGATTATGGTTCAGATTGGTTACTGAAGGGTAGATGTCTGGTTGGTCACACAAAAGAATTAGAATGTGGCTATTAATTATCAGTAGTCACACTTTTGTTTTAATGTAATTGTTAGCTTTTAGCCATACATAAAAATTTATAAGTGGCTATAAATAATGCTTTATGGTCACATAAACCCCTTAAGTGTGACCACATGTATAAGCTTTTAGCCACATATGAAACAATTAAAGTGTGGCCATTAACTACCAACGGTCACACGTTTTGTTTGTTGTCACCGTTAACTTTTAGCCACATATAAAACTTATAAGTGGCTAACAAACAATACTCTATGGTCACATATACCCGTAAGTGTGGCCATATGTATTAGTTTTTAACCACATCGTTATCAAACTACTGTGAGCGTAGATCATATTTGGCCATAGTTTACTAAGTGTGGCAAGTAAAAGTCACATTTTTTTATGAAATTGTAGCTAACGGTTTCGAACAACTGTGTTTTTTGTCACACGAATTGAAAAAGTGTGGCTAAATGTTCCAGCAGGTGTGATTTTTTGCCACAAAAATCTAATTTATGTGGCTAAAGGTTCTAACAGGTGTGTTTTTTGTCACACGAATTGAAAAATAAATGTTCCAGCAGGTGTGATTTTTTGCCACAAAAATCTAATTTATGTGGCTAAAGGT
Source organism: Bidens hawaiensis (assembly GCF_021521415.1). NCBI lineage: Eukaryota > Viridiplantae > Streptophyta > Magnoliopsida > Asterales > Asteraceae > Bidens > Bidens hawaiensis. The sequence goes on along the minus strand of NW_027494653.1, from coordinate 128,262 downwards.
TCTAACAGGTGTGTTTTTAGTCACACGAATAATAAATGTGTGGTGAAAGCGACATTTAGCCACACATTTAGACCGAGGTGTGGCAAACCGCCAAGAGCATGTATGTGGCTAAAAGCCAATATTCACGTAGTGTTCCTTTCTTTTTCTTCGTATGTTGGTTGTGATAGAATTTACTAGAATAAAAATCAGTCGTCATTATAAGTACTTCTTTTAGTTGTAGCTAACTAGTCATGAGTTCACTATACATGAATTTCCTTTTTGTTTTCCTTTTCGTCATGTTTGTTGATTTGTGATAGAATTTACTAGAATAAAAATCAGTCATCATTATAAGTACTTCTTTTAGTTGTAGCTAACTAGTCATGAGTTCACTATACGTGAATTTCTTTTTTTTTTCTTTTTCCTCATGTTGGTTGTGATTTGTGATAGAATTTACTAGAATAAAAATAAGTCATCATTATAAGTACTTCTTTTAGTTATAGTTAACTAGGCATGAGTTCACTATACGTGAATTTCTTTTTTTTTTCTTTTTCCTCATTTTGGTTGTGATTTGTGATAGAATTTACTAGAATCAAAATCAGTCATCATTATAAGTACTTCCTTTAGTTGTAAGCTAACTAGTCATGAGTTCACTATACGTGAATTTCTTTTTTTTTTTCTTTTTTTCTTTTTCCGCATGTTGGTTGTGATTTGTGATAGAATGTACTAGAATAAAAATCAGTCATCATTATAAGTACTTCTTTTAGTTGTAGCTAACTAGTCATTAGTTCACTATACGTAAATTTCCTTTTTTTTCTTTTTTTCTTTTTCCTCATGTTGGTTGTGATTTGTGATAGAATTTACTAGAATAAAAATCAGTTATCATTATAATTACTTCTTTTAGTTGTAGCTAACTAGTTTATAGATTACCCATATGCCATATGGTTACCTAATATGAACGACAAAAAATTTCACGTACGACAAAAAATTTCACGTATAAACCTTTTATTTAGGGGCTTTATCTAAGGTCGACTCCTTGATCGTCGTAAGACCGGACCCCCTGATGCGAGGGAACCGGATGGAATCCGTAAACCCTCGCCCTTTATCGGGTTTGAACCCGGGATTAATGGCCTGATTCGTCCATGCCTTTAGATATCCTTCAAACATTGGCAGATCTTATAAGGGGCCAAAGTGGGCCTCGACCCACCAATTTTTTCATTCAATAAGGTAAATGTTTTCGAAAAAATAATAAAAGTTTATATGTACTGAGTCCGGAAATCCATATTATTTATGTCCAGCCCATCCATATTATTTTTGTCTGACACATCCATTAGGCCACAATTGATCTTATTTTTAAAAATAAGTTATGTTTAAAATTGAAGCCTCGGCTCAAAAAAATTAAAAAAAAAACCACTAATAATGAACTCCATCCCTTATCGTACAAGGCAACAAAGGCCCAGGTGTGAAAACTGAGAATTCAACAATCCTCTCCTCTCGAAAAATGAATTATTAAATTTAGAGTTTTTATTGTTTGACCCGACCCGAACCAAATTGTAGTCCCGAACATATAAGTAGGCAAAATTATGGGTGTCGTGAATTTTAGCCCATCCATACTAAATGTTTAAGATCCGTCACCTAGTAAGAATCGAACTTACGCTCCACTAAAAGAGGACAAGCCTCTTACCAATAGACCAAATATATTTGATTAATTTTGCTAACAACGCTTAAAGACTTATTGACTCACTTCACATATATAACTACAATAATTCCATAATAGATGATGGATTAACTACAAACAACCATGGAGGACAGAGTGGAATCCGTAACTCCTAGAATAAAGCAACCCTTTCTTTTCACCTCTATCAGATAACTCAATGATTCCTCTGTGATGTCTTCTCCAGGTGTAAGTAGCGGTATTCCTGGTGGGTATGGACATACTAACTCCCAACACACATGCCCGACACTTTCTTCAAACCTCACTTTCTTTTTACTTGCAAAGAAGGCGTCTCGAGGGCTCAATCGCATGCTAGTATTCGTATCAATAAGAGGTTGTAAATCATTCACTCGAATTGCGTTACACGTTTGAGATATATGCTTCAACCCGGCCACAAGCCTTAGAATATCATCTTTACAGGTTCCAAGATTTGTTGGAAAAATAACATATCGTGTCCCCGCAAGTTCTGAAATCACTCAATAATCTTTTTCTAAGATATCATAAGCATCAAAACCAGATATACCAAGATTCCACACCCCAACGGTAATTCTTAAAGGGTCAGTCTCAAACCTAGATGAATTAAGAACATTAATTCCGGTAATCCCTTCAATAAGAGCTTTTGCTTCCATGGCTAGTTCAACTGGTTTGTCAAATATGGTTTTTGGTTGTTCACTTATCTGAGCTCTTGCAGCATCTAAGAAGCTAAGAGAAGAAAGCTGGGACTTGTGCTTTGAAGGGTTTCAAGGCACTTGCATATTCTTTCTCTATCGACAATATTTCCAGACAAATGTAACTTTGAAGATTGTGTGAGAGATCCCAAAACCTTGTGGTTGACTGTATGGATATATCCGCCCCTTGATAAAGAGCCGAAAGAGGTAGTGAGCTTTCGTGAAAGCGTAAGTGGGCCCGATGAGCCTCGTCTACAATAAGGGGAATGTTTTGAGAATGACACAAGATGGAAATTTGTTCTAGATTGCTGCAAATGCCGTGATAAGTAGGAGACGTGATGAAAACCGCAGATGCTTTTCGACCTTCAGCCTCTAGCTTATTCATTGCCTTCTCAACCTACTATGTATAAAAGAGTTATATAATTACGAGTATTTTGTTTTCTATTCTAAAATGATTATTTAACTGAAAATTACATAAATAATCCTTTTTGAGCAACTTTACTGTATTTTGATGAAACTAGTCATTGATCATATCATCTACGCCAATATCGCACAACATGATATGCCTATCCTGTGTTGATGTGAAAAAATAAATAAATAATAAAACTGTGCGCAAAATCATCTTGATCATCAGGTGTTGACATGTGGCCCACCTTTATCATATTGTGGGTTGATATACTTTGGTATCACACCAGATAACACCATACCAGAAAATGCCGATTTATGAGAGTTTCTTTGAATAATAAGGGTATCCACTGGTGAACAAGTAGCCATAATAGATGTTTGAATCCCACATGTGGTACCTCCAACTAAGAACCATGTCTCTTTAGCTCCAAACAGCTTTGCTGCTTGTTTTTGTGCCTCCAAAATCGGTCCCTCGGGTGCATGAAGGTTGTCAAGCTGTGGTATGGTAGGAATATCATGAATGAAGGGCTCTATTCCAATCATAGAAGATAACGAAGATGGAGCCGCTCGACCTCGGTTATGACCGGGAAAGTGAAAACATGCAACATTTTGTGCAGCTAATGCCTTTATTCTATTCACCAATGGAGAGTTTTCTAAATCTTGTGAACCAAATGACCATATTATCATTTACATGTTTTTTTTCATCCTTGTTCCATTGTTTGTTTCCTACAAATTAAGTCTTACAAATATTTCAGACAGTGCACAAAAAGTTATTTAAACGTCATCCGCAAATAAAAACAGTATATTTCATTTTGTATTAATATTACCAATTTTATTTGAATTTTTTTTATATAATTGATTTTAGTTTGTAGTTTCGTCACTCATTATCAATGCATCATTCTCAATAAAAATTGAAAATTCAAACCAACATCAATTTAATAGCTAGGGAATAGATCATGAGAAAACTGTTTTTCGTGACAGAACTTGATAACTCCATATATCTACTATATAGTACTACACATATATGATATCATGGATTTTACCTGAGAAGTGAGAACTAGATATTCTTGATGTTCTATTACACTTGACGCCCTGCAACGTCAATAATCGGAGTGATAGTTTGTGAAATGCTCAAGCATAACAAACAATAAAAAAAATAAAACGATATTGTTTTGAGTAATGTAAATATATATTAATACGAAATTAGTATTAATAAAATAAAAACTATAAGAACTTGGTACCAATTTTGGACAAGCAAACGCCATTGTTGATAAGCAGAACATCTTCAGAGCTTCTAAACACATGCAGTTTCAATAATGACAAGATATCCACATATTTATATTTTATTTATTGCCATTTTTGGCCATATGTTTTCTTGATCAGGCCGCATTTTAAACCGTGTGGATAGGTTAAAATAGGCAGAGCTGTCAACACCAGTCCATTCCACTTTAGTTTCTCGCAAAATAAATGCTTATTTTCAACAGTAAAATCACCAAGCCTTATTATTGGGTGGTGATATTCACACAGTCTTATGGCTATATTGGACACCCCCAAATATGTTTCGTATTGACACGGAGCATATTACGCTCTCCTTATTTACTAATGGGAGAAAACCTTGATCTATATATGTCATATTAGGCAATATGATCGGAGCGTATTGGGAGACAAGTGATCTGCATAGTGAGTGTTTCTCACAAATCAAGTCTTACAACAATTTTAATTTGTCTTTTCTTCCTATATGCTCAATATTGCCCAATACGACTCAATATTGCCTAATATGGGAGAAGTAAATTCTAATAATTTTTTTTTAGACAGAATTACAAATTTTGTCCTTTAAAAAAAGCCAAATTACGGTTCGTGTCCTTTTCTAAGTTTCCTTGCAGGCGGTGTACTTTAAACTTTTTTTTTCTACACGTTATGTCCTTTACGCTAACTGGGTTAGAAAAACTCAGTTAAATGCCCTCACGTGAGGCGCATGTGAGGGCATTTTTGTCTTTTCGTCTTACATAATAAAAAAATATAAAACCCTTTCTCTCTCTTCTTTTATATTAATAACGTTTTTTCTTCTTTTCATCTTCTCTCCTCTCCCCCTCTGTTCTTCTTTCTCAGGTGACCTCCTACCACCGCCATACATAACCACCTCCAGCCATTCAAATCCAAACACTGGATAATCCACCTCTTCAAATCCAAACAAAAACAAAAAAAAAACATTTTCAGTTTCTTTCTGTCTGCACCTTCATCCTCACCCCTCACTTTCTTCTTTTTAGTTCTAAACCACCACCACCACCACACCATTACCATCGCACCACCGACGCAGCACCACACCACCACAAAAAAACCCCTTTAATTACTAACCCGAGGATGGTTGGAGGAGCTCTGTGGCGAGGATGGTGGTGTTGGCGGAGTGTGGTGGCGACGGCTGTGGGTTACGGTAGTGGTGGTGTATTTGGGTGGATTTAATGTGGTGGGTGGCTGGAGGGGGTTATGATGCGGTGACTAGGGTTACGAATTTGGGTGGGCGATGGCTACGGCTAGTTACGCTAGGGTTACGGCTAGGGTTTTAATGGAAGTCTTAAATGGTAGGGTTAAGGAGGTGGTGGTTCAGGTGGCCGGAATTTCGGAGGTGGTGGTTCAGGTGGCCGAAATTTCGGAGGTGATGGTTCAGGTGGCCAAAAAGAAGGTGGTGGTTCAGGTGGGTGCCTTTGGGAGGATTGACGTCTATCTTTTGGGCGTAATCGACGGGCGGTGAGGCGACTGAATTGGTTCGTCCGGCGGGAGGAGTAATATCGGCGGCATTGAAATGATGAGGAGTAATTGAAGAGAAGTGGCATTGACAATAGGCGAGCTAGTGGTGGATTAAGGTGAATGGGCAGAGAGTGGTGGCGAGTCGGGTGAACCGGGGGTAGAGGATAAGCAGAGATGGGGCTGCACCAGCCATTGAAGTTAACCAACTGTTGTTAAGTCGCTTGATTGGGTGCGACTGATCTTGGTCAGTGGGTGGGTTAGGTGAATTGGGTTTTCGGATACGGGTTTTGGAAAAGGATGGGTCGGGTTCGGGTGATAGGGATCGTTTGCGTTTGTGAACGGAAAGTGTGGTGGCGGTTTGTGAGATGGAGAGGAGGTGGTGGTGGTGGGTTGAATGGAATCTGCAGCGAGGTGGCCGGAATTTATGGTGGCCGGAATTTATGGTGATGGTGGTGGCTTAGAGAGAAAGAAGAGAGAAAGGAGAGATATATTAAAATTACAATTATGCCCATCACATGTCTGGCACATGTCATACTTAACTGAGTTTTTCTAACCCAGTTAGCGTAAAGGACAAAACTTGTAGGAAAAAAAAGTTTAAAGTACACCGCCTGCAAGGAAACTTAGAAAAGGACACGAACCGTAATTTGGCTTTTTTTAAAGGACAAAATTTATAATTCTGTCTTTTTTTAAAAAATAATTAATAAAACAATTATGTAAAGTCCAACATGGAGCGTATATTGGTTGGCTACATATGCGTCGATAAATTAGTTTCGATTATCTCTATTTTTCTAGCATATAAATTAAAAATAAACACTAAAAAATCTATTTTATAAATAAAATAACTTTAAAAAAAAGTTAATAAAAAAATTGTAAACTCCAATATGGAGTGTATATTGGTCAAATTATCCAAGTGTATGACAATATGATTCATACTACCCTAGCTCATAGCGAGTTTTTTTTACCAAAATAGGGTGGGTGAAAAAATTATTTACCAATATAGGTGATTTGAAAAGTATTTACCAAAATAGGTTAAAGTTAATTTTTTCTCACTCCTAAACCTATTGAATACAAATATTTACATATAAACTTCATAAGGTCAAATATGAAACAACATCAAATACATTTTATTTTTAACATGAAAACGGCGAGAACTGATTTGTAGTTATGATTAGGTTTATTTTTATAGGTGTTTGCTGCTTTTTTTTTGTTCGTATTTGCTAATTTTCAATTATGAGACGTTATAAGTATTTGCTGATTTATATTTTGTTGTTATTATTAGATGTTTTCTTTTGCTGTTATAAGTATTTGCTGGTATATGTTGTTATTATCTTATTCTTGATTTTGATTCTTTTGTTGTAATTTTCAGGTTTTTTTTTGTTATTATAAGTCATTGTTTATGTAGATTAGTATTGTAGTTGATATTGTTTCTTACGTTCTCATTTTTAAATAAATTGGCATTATTTCCTACGTTCTCATGTTAATATCAAAATGTACATAAACCTTCACCGGTCAAATATATTTTCTTAATCAGAAATTTAAAAAATGAACTTTCTTTCTAAAAAGAATCATTTTAAACTAAATAAATTCTCCTTTTCTTGCTCGTCATTTTAACACTGTATTATTAAACATATAAATATTAATTAATTGTTATTTATGATTATAAATAATTGTTTTTAGATCATTTAAATAAGTTCTTATTTAAATGTTTTCTTTAGTCTAGGAATATCGTAGCACTAAGAAAAAAAAATTTATTAAGACCTAAAAAAATAATTTAACAAAAATTTAAAAACTTGGGTTTTTTTTTATAAAAAACAGTTGTCTAAGCATATTTTTTTTTGAAGAAAATATTGTTCATTTTTCTAAATAACTAAAATAAAGAATCTAGAAAAACTCACAAAAATTAAATCGTAATATGCCAAAAAGATATTGATACATCAACGAAGAATAAAAATGAGTGTCGATACCGGTTTCGATAATACGATACATGTACCGACATTGTTCGGTCGGAACCGGTTAGATCATTCGTGAAGGTACATGTGTGGTACCAGAACTTGTATAACTTACGTTTCAAAAAATACTATGTTTTCAACAAAATTTACACCTAAACGGTAAGAAAAAAACCTATATTATTTATACTGGCCTTTCTTTTAATATATATTAGAAAATAATATAACATCTATGTGTAAAAAATACACATGACTAAACCTATGTATAAGAAAAAAATTTATATAACATATTTCAATATGCTTTTTAAATAGTTAATTTAAAAGTTCATAGTTTAAAAAAATAGTTTAAACACTTACGGCTGTTTTTTTTAATTGTTACGATATGACCAAAATTAAGAACAAGAACAAAAAGATATTTATAAATACCAACCACTTAATTTTATATTTTATAAGTATAATGTATTTGACATTTTTAGTTTTTATTATGAAATAAATGTATTTAATAAGATTAGAGTAAGAAAAAAATAACTTTAACCTATTTTGGTAAATACTTTTCAAATCACCTATATTGATAAATAATTTCTCCACCCACCCTATTTTGGTAAAAAACTCGCGTATAGCACAACTCACAATATTGTAAACTCTAATATGGAGTATATATTGGTCAAATTATGACAATATGCTTGATATTGATTAATATGTGCACTATAGCACAAGGCGCCAGATCATAACTGACAATGGTCAGTTTTGTTTGTTTGTTGACCAATACGCTCCATATTAAACAATGAAACATATTGATGTCAAAATAGGAAGAGAGGTGTTTTAATAGACGAAACCTTTTTTATTTTGATCAATAGCTAAAAGAGAGTACTGCTGGAAGGGATTACTGGAACTAATATTCTTCATCTACTTCTGATAAACATTCATAATTATTAACAAATTAGAGACAATCTAACTAACGTAAGGTATCTCAAGTGTTAGGCAAAACAAATGATAGATCATTTAAGGAAAATAAAAAGAAACACATGAAAAACCTAACATATATATTTTTTAATGGTCATTTTAACTACTAATAATAGGAATATTTGTTTTAAATACTCGTAACTTTGACTCATTGGTAGATAGTACTCTCAACTTACGAATTGTTCCCCAATACTTTCAACTTTTAACATATTTTCTTCTGGCACTCTCGGAGTAATAAGACACTAACTTAGTTAGAGTTTGGAGGTAAAAAATGTCATTTTTAAAGTTCAAGGGATTAAATCAAATTTTATTTATTATATATTTCAAACACTACACTCAATCTGCCCAATCTCCTCAACAACTCCGGTCCATAAACTCTCATCTTTCTTAATCACCTCTCTATCCATCATTGCTTTCTTGATCTCTGAACCCAGTTCAGATAGTTGTTGGGTGGGTTCTGGTGGTTCTGATGTGAGCTTCTTCTTCTTCTTTTTCTTCTTCGGTGTTGCAGAGGATGGTGTACATAGCGGGGGGTTTTGGTTTTGTTAGTGGTTAGTATGATGTATGTTGAAATTGGAAAGTGGGTTTAGGGTTGATTTGAATGGTGTTGGGTATTTGGGATGATTGATGATGGGTTTTGTTGCAGGTGGGAGTGAGAATTGGTTGAGGGAGAATGCCATGTTTAGGTTCTACACAAACCAGAAATTGGATTTGGGCATTTAGCTGCTCTTGAACCCCATAAGATATTGAAAGTTTGTGTAATAAATAAAATTTGATTTAATCTCTTAAACTTTGAAAAATGACATTTTTACCCCAAACACTAACGGAGTTAGTGTCTCGTTACTCCGGGAGTGCCAGAAGAAAATATGTTAAAAGTTGGGAGTGTTGGGAAACAATTCGTAAGTTGGGAGTGCTATCTACCAATGGGTCAAAGTTATGAGTATTTAAAACCAATATCCCCTAATAATACTATAATATACCAATGCCTATCACGATACTCGAACCCTCAACCTTCAAAAAAGAAAGTATCTTATAATTAATACACCAATATATTATTGGACTAAATGCCATTGGTTAGCATATTATATGTTGATGTACATCTTGAATTCCTAGTCATTTGAAAAAGCATACAGAAAACAACGATATTTCGTGTCAAGGCACATGAGCGCAAGGTTTTCTTTCACCGGCACATTGGTAATTTGCAACTTTGAAATGTTATGTTAATAAGAATAAATATAAATAAAAATCAATATTGAGACACCAAAAGTCCAAAATACTTTAATTCAAAAAAGGATGTTTTGGGTTTAAGTCTCACTTAAGACAAAATACAGGGGGTTCAAGTTGGGCAAATATTTTCTCACCTACAGAGGGTTCAAGTTATGTTTTCTCACCTTCTATGAGTGGAACGAAAATAATTGGATGGATCAGCGGCCCTTTCAATAATTCCAATATGATAGAGATCACGTAATCTCTTAAAATATTTGACTGACTTTGTTTAAGATAAACAACCCCTTTATCTTGACTGAAAAAGGTTTAAGATATTCACCTGTGATTTTCTGTTCTGAATGATGTGGTGATCTTATTTGGAAACCTTTATGAATGAATGATTGATTAACCTATGCTAAAATAGGTTTATATAAATCCTCGGATCGTCTTTTAATCCGGCTACAGACCTTTAGTCTGGGTTTGATAACTTTAAACCTTGAATGATCTTTTGTTTGAATAAAATATCTTTGATATGAATTCCTTCTCTTTGTTTGCCAATCATGTGCTATGTTTCTTTTTCAAGAAGAAATGTCTATGATATGTTTATTCTTCAAGAAGAAACGTCATTTGTCTATAACCTTGATATATAAAATCTCATGTTTCTTAATTATGAAGAAACACTATTTTTGACTATATCCTCTGTAGGTAAAAGCTTATCTTTCTTAATCACGAGGAAATAATATTCTAGCTATAACCTTTGTTTATATAATTTTGTATTTCTTAATAATTAAGAAATCTTATTTAATTGTTACTTTTTACTTGATCAAGGTCTAGGCTATACCCCCAACTAAGGTCTAAGCCTTGAAATAATGATATTTTATTTGGGCAGAACCCCTGCCTTGCTTAGCTAAATAATTACCTAGACTTTCGGAAGCACTTCCGTACATGCACGAATATTGGGGTATTCTTGATCTAGTTTTCTTGGCATACAAATCGAGGCAACGTTCGGGGTTGCTGGTCGTGTACGCACTTCGAGGTAGAATGTTGGGTTACTTTTGGGTGGCACGCACTTCGAGAAAACATCGGAAATTTGGCACGGATTACGAGGTTCGGCACGCCAAATGATGCTCGGCACCCAAAACTATGTAGAGAGAGAAAGTATTTTAGAGAGAGAGGTTTTGGTGTGTTGTGAATGTGCCGTGAACCCTTCTATTTTTAGTTGATTTTAGGTCCCATCGTGTATCGCGGTGACTCATGTAGGTCAGAGAGTGTCACGTGTCACCATGTGGTGGACACGTGTCATGATTCGTCAGACCACGTCATCGCGTATCGCGATACCTCCTTGGCTATGCCCATCGCGTATCGCGATGGGTTAAGATATCAGATATTTTCGTTTTAATCCTTTTACTTTACTAACTCTTCATGTCTTGTCTTAGCTTCCACTTTCCAAAAACAATAAGGAGGCTCTAAAGCGGTTCCCGACGATGTGAGCGTGCGAAGTGCGCCACATTGCGCCAATCGCCCTTCGCCGTCGCCGTCGCCATCGACGTCGTCCTCGTCTTCTCCCGAGGCCGAGCACTTGCCCGTGCGCGTGCGCGTCGGGTGCTCTGCACCTTCCGTTAGGATCACTAGGTGCATGCTTTGCATAAAAAAATATTACTATGGAAAATATCTTCCTTATAAAGAGCTTACATTTCTTTATCTTTATTACTTTTCATGTGGGATGAGATTTATATTCCTTATTTATACCCATGTGGAATGCTTCCATTTTCTTCCATATTTCCATGTGGGATGGATTCTTTTCTCCATTTTCTTAATATGGGATTAAACTTGCTTATTTGTATTTCAATTTCCTTAATTCCCTAAAATGAAATGTTTTTATTTCATTGGTAGAAAAAAAATGATAAAAGGTGGGATTGTCATTAGTCATTTCGTTAGTTATGATCGGCAGTGGCCAAAAGGTGATAGTTGAGATTATTTAAAACCAATATATTATTTTAAAAGTGGTTGTAAATTGTTATCGACACAATGTTTGATTAAATAAACTAAGAACAAACACAAATCCCTTCAACAACCTACAACACTTCCACTTAACAAAAAAATTCGTCCTAATTAAGGGGAATATTAACTTAGGGTTTCTAATTGTTAGATGAAGCAAAGAATTTGATAAAAATGGAGAGAAAAGAGTTTCTCAAAGCTGTTTATTATCATTATAGCGTCACTTCAAATGGCGGATTCCAATTTTTACCCATTTTAAAATATAAAAAATAAATAAATCTACAAAACTTCATAATACAAAAATTATGCATAAAATATTAAAAACGTATACATTTTAATAAAAAATAAATTTTTAAAAACTTAGTTTTTACATACGATCATAAAATTTTCGTCAATATAATTCATAAACTATTATAACTTCTATTATATTTGATAAGAATAAAAACTAATTAATAAATTAAATGTACTTTTAATACATAACAGTAACTAAACTACAAAATCTATAAATACAACAATTACATACAAAATAATAACAAAATCACAAACAAAACATCATACTAGAAAAAATATAATAAATTAATAATTCACTAAAAAATGAAATGATAACACACGACGTACCCATTTTAGATAGACGTGCAACTAGAATTGGCCTATAGAAATTCAAATACATCAATTTATTAAAAGCTCAATTCACTATCAAGCATCATCATCATCATCATCATCATCATCATCATCATCGTACTTAGTAAATCCCACAAATAGCAAAGCTATGGTAGGGTCTGAGGAGGGTAAAATGTAGACCCTTACCCATACCACGTAGGAATAGAGAGGTTGCTTCCAGTGAGACCCTCGGCTCGATAGTAGGTTTACATAAAGCTTTGGACATAAGGCACATAACATTTAACCATTGGGACACCCGCCGATTGGTGCATGTACCTTTATCTTTCAGCCATAAACACCACCACGTGATGCTTGATTAACCTGCTGCCACTTTTAACGTTATTTTCACGAAATTAGTAAATAACGTCAAAGTAAGTGAAATTTCACTTTGCCCACACATAATAAATATTTTAAACAACAAAAAACAAAATGTTGGGCTACATTAATTGACAGACACATGAGAGCCCATTTTTGGTGATCCATTAAACAACATATACGTTCTACATCACCAACTAACCATAACAACTCAATACGAACGAAGATAACACAAACCATATAAATTTCTTTATTAATTCATATATATTAAGACGAAAATTCGCATCTTGAATAACAAAATTTTGGGTCACGTTAACTACTAGACCAATGAGACCCATTTGAGATATGAACAAAAAACAAACCAAACTATACTTTAACTACAACTAATAAATATAACATATTTTATAAGTTCATGTAACCTTTAAGTTTAATACCTAAACACATCCTACATGAAAAATATACATAAAAAATAATTAAAAAAAACAAGTATTAGCAAAACTAGAAGTAACCCGCGTAACACGCGGGCTAGAAGCTAGTTTAGTTATATAAAAGGCTATAAATGTAAATGTAGCATTAAGAAATAAAATTAACTAAAATAAAATATCATCTTGTGAGAACCGATTTAGACTCTTGATCAGTTGGTTCAATAAAATATTTGGGGTCAAAGTTTCAAAATTTCCAACCTTATCCGCTACAAACTAACCATCGAAATTCGAAAGAATCAGGATCACAAAGATATCCATCTGGCTTATATAAATCAACCCACGAACTATAAGGCCCCGTTCCCGGTGCCCTACTTTGGCATTTTATTTACCGATAAACACATTTCTAAATATCAGAGTTAATTAACACTTTCGCGGAATAAATAAAACTTCAATCATTCGTACAAACATTCAAACTTGTCTTTTTAAAAACATAACATAAACATCTTATTTAACACCATGACAAATCTTTCTGCAGATGCCAACTTCTTCAGATCCTGCCATGTGTCTCTCTCAAGCTAATTTCTTTAGTCTATTAACCTGTGTGCGTACTAAAAGTCAGCTACGCTGAGTGAGTTCTAGTTAAAAAAGGTAACATACAATACATTCACATACTTACTTATACGTATCCGTAGATACATATAACTTACTTAACTTGCTTATCTTTCTTTTCGTACATACATAAGTATATACTTTCTTTCTTTCTTTCTTTCTTTTATTCTTTCTTTGTTTATTTTATTCTTTCTTTCTTTCATACTTTCATATTTATCTTGCTTTACATACATACTTTTACATTTTAAAGAGCCTTTCGCCCTATAATCTCACATATATTATTATGGTCTGCCACCCTTAAAGAGCCTTTCGCCCTATAACCTCACAAATATTATTAGGATCTACCACCCTCCTTCACAAATATTATTAGGGTCCGCCACCCTCTTACCGTCCATTCATACTTACCTTCCTTTTCTTTTATATTTATATAATTTCATACATATTCTTAATCTTTTCTATATCATTCATATATCATACATACATCGTTCATAGACATTCATATATCATACATACATCATTCATAAACATTCACATAGCAGACACTTACCACTTAAGGTAAGTGTATTAACTAATCACATCGAGTATGCACACAACCCCGAAACATAACAAGGAAGTGGGGCTAGAAACTTACCTGAGCTCGGTTCCTTTCCGAGTTAATGGTAACTCCTCTCTTTAACTGGGCGCGGCTAACTGTATAACAATTACACGTATCAATTAACTATTACTACCCATATCGTACTTCTAGTTTAATATAGCCCTCAACGAACGGGGTTCGGGGCAGTGCCCCTGGCAGCGGGGTCTAGGGGCGGCAACCTCTAGCAGGTCTAAGGGGCAGAGCCCCTGGCTGGGGTCGAGTTGGTTAAGCATCATTCGCCATCCCATTCATTATGACGAATGTTTCCATTAAAGGTCCTTAACACAAATTTCATTAAAATTCTTAAATGATTATTTATTTGCTATCTCATTCGTTATGACGAATGGTCTCTGGTTAAACATCATTCGCTATCCCATTCATTATGACGAATGGTTCCATTCGTTATAACGAATGGTTTGATCTGAGATGAAGGAATGAGTAACGAATGACTAAGGCCATTCGTGATTTCTTTGAGATGAATGAAAGGCTCATTCGTTATAGGAGCACATGAATGTATCTATAACGAATGGTTCCATTCGCTGTTTCCTCATGGCGAATGACTGGATACCGAATAAATAAGGCCATTCGTGACTTCTATATGGCATAGCGAATGAGCATCAGACTTATCCAATCTTTGACTCGGATGTCAAAGTCAAAATCGTCAAGAACATCGATGGTCAACAGGTACCAGATCTACGATTAACCTTCAAATAACGATGAACCAACACAAATTTGGTATCCTTTTACTCGGATTTACAGCACCTACTAACCCTAATCACCCAAACATCAAAACATTGCATTTTAATGATGTATTTGATCTTCGTTTAAAACCAGTTTTGGTTTGATTAATTAACATATCAAATGTTAACAGATTTTGCTGTGAATCATAGAGTTTGTTTCGTCTTTATCAGTTGTATAGATCTAGGAATACTAAACGAGCCGTTTATAAGTTTTCTTATAAAACGTACCTCAAACGAATCGGTTTCACGAACACGATCTTGTCTTGATGTACGTATTGCTCGTCACGAGGCTCTACCACCGACAAGCTCGGGTTTTTTACTTCGGATCTTAGTTCGGGATATAGGAGGTGTTTGTGTGTGTGTTTTGAGTGTGTTATGGAGGCTAGATGATACGAATGAGAGTTTAGGGTTTTAGGAAGGTTTAAGGGGTTTATATACCCTTAAGCCTGTGAACCTAAGGCCCATCATTATCCCTTATTCCATCTTTTATGATCCAAGCCCACACTCAAATATTTCATTTATCTAAACTGAATAATAACACGTTATTATATAAACGAAATTTCTTTTATTTATTTTTATTAAAAGTAGGATGTTAAACGAACCCACCGCAAATTCTATACTCAGGAGATGCTATCATAATCCGTCGCCTCTCAGCTCTGTTCCGACTTAAAACACGTCTGGTAATCCGCCGCCACGCCTTCTGGATTCGTCGCCTCCGTTATTGAACTATCATTATTATCTCGCCGTTTGCCATCCTAAGTATGAGGGACCATTCACGGCATCTATTCCTGTTATGACTATGCCTAAATACGAGTCCCGATCTACACTACTTGATTGTTCCGACGACTGTATCATTCACAACATGGAAGTTATTTTTCTTGGAAAATAGTAATAAAAGTAATAAAATTCTTTTGTTTTGTTTGTTTTTGCTTATAGTGTTGTTCCACATGCACACGTCAACACTCATGCAAATTGTTCATGTAATGGCTCAAATACCCAATTAGTGATTAGTAAACTAATTGTTGGATGCCTCACAGTGTTACATGTACACATTCTTATTTTAAACAAAATATAAAATCTTAGAGGCTAACTTAGATCATAGATAGGAGAATGAAATATAATCATGAGTTATTTCTTTATGTGAGGTACAAGAGCAGTTGTCCAAATTTTGATAATATGAAGTACCTAGATATGAAAATTCAAGAATTCATGTGTAACTAATTTATGAAACGACATTATTAAAAAAATATTTAATAATTCTAAAGTCGTCGTCATGGGACAATCAACTAGTCAACGAATCAGACAACATAGATAGATTTTTGTAAATCTAATTTACTATATAACTGAACTATAAGTTCTCGTATCGATTAAAGACGAGTTAATTGTTTTGCCGTTTGCGTTACTTAATTGTCTAAGGTACGGTTTCTGGTTTCTTTCATTCATAGTATAAATTATATTCCGTTACTTCGTAGTACGGTTTCTGTTTTCATGTACTCGTAGCATTAATTATATTCCATTTTATATTCGGTGTCCGTCAGGTTGTAGTGAAAAATTTTCGTTATCTTTCGGTTATAGTTTGAGTTCTGTTTAATTGGCATATAATATATTTTAATCATTTTTGTAGCATGCAATAGATTATGTATTTTGTACTCATTATTGCATGTTCAATTAGTAGCATTTTTGTTTCATAATTATATGAAATTAGCTTTTGTACTTTGTCACCTGAGCATATCTGAAATGTTGTATGGACGTCAACGGCATGCACTTATCGTGACAACGCGTAATAAAATTTCACGACATCTCTAGCTTATGCTTGCGTAGCACTTTGGCCCCTAGAGGCGTATAGATCGATTTTAGCTTTGAGTTTGTGTTTGTTTTATGGAGATGGAATAATGGGTGTACGCCACGCTCACCATCTCATAGTTGCATGGACTAGCTAGCTGTGTATCAGTCTGTTCTGTTTAGGCTTGTGGTTGCTTTCGTCCCATGTGACTTTGAGTTTGATATGTGTAGTCACGTGGTTTGATGTGTGTATATGTTATGATATGTTTCCGATATGGTTCCATATGCGTTTGATTATGTTCTAGCCCAAGTGTCGAATCATACCTCCGAATTTGATTTAGTATATGTTTCAGTAAAAAGGTTGGTTTCAAGTAAGAATTAAAGTCCGTATATTAATTTTCTTACATATGTCCTTAGTTGTACTATTGTTCTTTCCATTACCAAGCAAGTTTTGTCTCAACCGTGTTTTCTTTGTCTGTGTTTTCTTATTTATTCACTGGTAATTCGGGAAATCAGGGAATTCGTTATGAGAGAAAAATGAAGTTCAAGAATTAAAACTTTTATTGATTTTCTTTTATTTTAGTATTTAGTAAATATGACTTAGGAATTTCTTTCGGTTTGTTTTAACTTGTTGACTGACTTTGGTTTCTCTTATTTTCTTTTAAATGGATTGTGTTTGGTTTATGATATCTGTAATAGCGACACGTCAACCTGCTCCGAGTTGGGGTGTTACAGTTATGGTATGACTCTTTCCTGTAGAAAACTTAAACAGTAAATAATTAAAAATGTTAGTTAATGGGTAGACGTCGGGTTAGGATTCCTCTTTTCATCTTCCGTGTGTTCCATAAATCTTTATCTTTTTCATCACACGTATATCGTACTTTCAGATGGCTCCTAGAAGACGTGTGAACCACAATGACGAGAATAATGATGCGAACATCTCTTCTCTTGCGACCGTTGTTACTAGAGCCGTCAACGCGACTGTTGCAGCTATAGTCCCTAACATAATACAACAGTTGCAGCAAAACAATCCCGGAGGCAATAATCCTGGTGGAAAAAATGTCACATCCCGAAAACATTTAATTTAAACAGTGCTTACCCAATGTCATAGGATTTTCAATATGACACGAATGCTTTATTTTGATTTCGAAATTCCAGTTGGTTACTTTGATGACTACAAGGTTACTAATGGAAATTTTCTTTTTACAGACTTAACCGATTTTGATATTAAAATTTCGATTACCCATTTTATTTTTATTAATGATTTACATGCGTGTAAGATGTAATTGTTTATTTATCTCAATGTTTCTGCTAGTTACGTTGAAACTTTTTCAGAGATTTATATTTGTCAAAATTTTTAATATATTGATATTCAAAATTTTCGTTTATCTAATATTCTCGAACCCAATGCGTTATCAATTTACATGTTCATATATCTTGGTTAAATGCTACTTTTACCTACCACTTTATTCTCGACCTCATAATTTCAATTACATGTTAGCGTTCATAATTCTAATTTCATTACCTCGTTTATTTCGTTTTCAACGTCATTTACTTGGTTTAGACCACAATGATTTCATTTACTTGACTTAGTGTTTTTCGCGTTGACCTTCACCTGAATGGTCTAGCAATATGTTTTGTAATGTTTTTACCCTTTTAATTTATTGTTTTTGATTTTCAACCGTTCTATATGAGAATTTTATTTATTTATCTAATCTCTATGTCTTTAAAACCACACAATAGGGCAAGTTATGAGGAACATCCGGTGATAGAGGTAATTATGGGTCGACACGTAATTATCAAAGTTCTCGCATGAAAAATATAATAAGTCCGGTTTGTGAAATAACTCGGAACTTGGAATGATTTTGGGCAACGGGACAAATGCAATATGATAAGGACATGGTGGATACGCCGCTAGTACATCCTATATATAAGTGTCCTTGTCATATATTCTATTTGTGGCGTTCTTTCGGGTCATTCAAAGATCGGCGTTATCATATTTCGATTATGTATGTATAAAATTGTTATAATCTCTTCCAAAAGTTGTAAGTCCTGTTACATTCATTACTTTTCAAACTTGAAAATCCGACCCGTTTTAAATTTTTGGTTTTTATTTATAAATATATGTATAGATATAAATATATATTTCAAGTTTCATCTCATGTATTTTTATTATGTTCGTTAACCGACTTGATTTGATGTTTCGAGGTATTCGTATTATTCGAATACTGGATATATAATTATCATTCATTTGTTTAATAACAATTATGACATTTAATAGTCACTATTCGTTCTTTTTATATTTCG
This sequence comes from Bidens hawaiensis, assembly GCF_021521415.1. Classification (NCBI taxonomy): domain Eukaryota; kingdom Viridiplantae; phylum Streptophyta; class Magnoliopsida; order Asterales; family Asteraceae; genus Bidens; species Bidens hawaiensis. Next base: position 109,169 of record NW_027494653.1, on the reverse strand, counting down.
TATGGTTCATTAATGAAACTACAAGTTCAAACATGCATACTTAAACGAGTCCCGAACTATTCGGGTATAACGTGAACATAATCTGTTGGGATGAGAAAGCACCAAAGGAAGATCAGAATCTTCACAACCTCCTTGGAAAATGGCTAAGTATGAAAACCGAGCAAACTTGGACTTCCGAGCAAACTTAAACTTAGTCAAGCAAGGTATATTGCTCTTCGAGCAAATTTATCTTCTGGAATTCTTCTTAAGTGTTAGTTCGAGCAAACTACACTTCATCAAGCGAAAGTTGTTCTTCAAATTCAAGCAAGGTTTGTTTCAGAGCAAACTCTTGACTAAACCAAGCTAAAACCAAGTATTTTGGTGGATCGAGCAAGGTTTATTCATAATAAACAGTGGTCCCAGTAAACTTAAAGGAAGTTGATGAAGAAATTACTTAAGGAATTCTAACGAGCAAGGTTCAACCTCGAGCAAGCTACAGTGTTACCAACACACTCAGATTTGTTCAAATAAGTTACATAACAAAAGGTTGAAGGGATCTCTTACGAACAAGTTTGCTCGTAGGACGTTATCGAGCAAAGATTGATATGGTCAAAAGGATTGAAGTCTGCTTGATGAATATTTTCTAAGGAAAATATTCTAAGTAAATCTTACTCGGAGAACTGTACACCAGCGAACTTAATTCTTACCAGGTCTGCTCGACAAAGACAAAAGCTGCAAAGCTTACTTGAAGACCTGTTTACACTTAGAAAATTTTGTAATACGTTTGAATATGTTTAGTATCAATTATTAAGGTTTCTAAAAGGAATGTCAGGTGTCAGGGCAGGCCTATAAAAGGAAACTTTAGGGCACACCTATGACAGAGAGGATATTTTGGGTATTATATTTTAGACTGACGCATCGAATCATTACTCGTTTATAATAAGAAATTAAAGAAAGACAACATATATTATAACGAGTAATTGAAGCATTTGACGGGTGAAAATATTATATTATATTTTATTCCTTTGTTCTTATCCAAGTGGCGGTGGAGTAAAGACCAAGACACAAGACTAGTATAAATAGATGATTTAGATAATTTGTTTAGGTCATGTGTGCATTATGAGATTTTTCATTGTATTGGAGAGTTTACCCCTGGGGAAGAGCTCTCCCCGAGTGGCCGTTCCTTTTTATATATGTGTATGTATGTATGTATGTATGTATGAGTGTTCTTAATGAGAATCATTCTATTAATGAAATCATGCTACTACATTTGTCTTTTGTGTTTCGATTACAATTGTTCATCCTACTTTATTGATTATTGTTAATCGAATCAAACTCTCCACATCCATCCATTATTATCGTTCAAGAGTGAATACTAGTTACGATTCGATCCAAGATCCGAGCTCGTTTATCACCGTTCGACACACTTCTGCACCGGGGCTCGGTTCCTGTCAGGAGACAATGGACACTGAGAGAATATAGTGATTTGACGGCTGTCTTAATCCTGTAAGGAAAGCTTCCATAAATCCATACATTCCACCTATAAACCCTAATTGATTTTTTTATCCTTCACAATACTAAATGGAAATCTTCTGAGTTTCTTCGTGTGTGTTACTTTTTATGTCCGTTGAACAATATTTAGAGTATTATTGTTTCCGCATTTAATATTCTTTTGTTATTTTCACAAAAACAGTATGTCGTAGCCGTCTTATCGACACATTTGTGTTGGTTACGATAGTGTGTGAGTGAGCGATTAAGTGAGATATACGGGACCGACATGTGGTATCAGAGCTTGTTTTGCTGATTTTATGAAGAATTATTGCTGAATATTATTGATTTTGAAGATGAAGAATGACGTCAGCTGACAGCTGTTCCATTGGCTTTTGATGTCAGCTGCCCTGTTTTTCATTTTTCCCAGATCTACAATATTTTGGAGGTTTAATAGTATTCTCTTCTCAGATCTATATTAAAGTTCTTTCCTTTGTTACAGATCTTGCTCTTATCCATCCTGATCTATCAGATCTGAGGATTTAGTCCACAGATCTGATTGTTTTTCAAATTGCTAAGTTTTTATTTAAGTTTGTTAAGTTTTTCATTTAAAAAATACTCTAAAATACCAAAAATATGCTTGGATCAATGGAAGAGCAAGAGGTTTCTACTAACAAGATTTCGAGGCTGTTTGGACAGGAAAACTATATCTAGTGGAAGGTGTTGTTTGAAGCTGCCATTTGCTAAAATGACGTGGAGATGTGGAACTCCATAAAAAATAGACCACATGTTCCTGATGGGACTAACAGAATTCAAACTGTAGATCGACAATTGAAAAATAAAGATGACAGAGCTTTATCAATGCTGAAGTTAGGTCTATCATGGGATATCTTGACTAGTGTGGCTCATCACACTACAGCTAAAGAAATGATTGATGCTGTGGTAGAAATGTTTGAAGGTAACACCGAACTGAAGGATATCAAGAAGAATAGATTGAAGCAACAACTAGACCGTTTCAAGTTCTGGGAAGGTGAAAGACTGAGGTCTGTGTTGCAGAGGTTCGTGTCAGAACAACTGATCTGGCTATCACTGATTTCGATTTGAACAAGAAGTTATTGTCATCTCTATCGGGTGAATGGTACACGGTGAGCAAGTGTATCAAACAGAAACCTGAATTTTCTTCTTTGAAGCTAGATGATGTTTTATGCTTTTTACAAGCAGCAGAGCATGAGATGATAGAGAACAACATGATCAAAGAAGACAAGCCAAGTTTTCAAGTGTCTAATGCCCTCACTGCACCCATGGAGAATTTTTGTACAAAGAATCAACAGCAGAGTCCCATAATAGAAGATCCAAGTGAATATGGTGGTGAGACACCAAGGGGTTTTGTTGCTGGTAGTTCAAAAAATCAAGGTGGGCAATCAAGATTTAATGTCCAATTGATTGATGACAATGATACATCCTCTATGGCCCATGGACATGCTCCTTATGGTGGTGGAAAATTTAATCAAGGAAATGAGTATCAAGCTCTATATTCAATGTTTACTGAATCCTACAATGCTTTTGTGGCTAAGAATCTGATTCATACTAGTGTGGTTCAAGAGGATCTTGAACAAATTGATGCTGATGACTTAGAGGACATGGATCTAAAATGGCAAGCTGCTTTGCTAGCCTTGAGAAGCAAGAGGTTGTTCAATAGAACTGGAAGGGCCTTTGTCTCTGTTCCAAATCATAGAATAGGTTTTGACAAGTCAAAAGCAATATGCTACAACTGTCAACAGCCAGGACACTTTGCAAGGGAATGCAATCAACCTAGACAGTTCCAAAACAATCAGCCAAGAAACCAGTTTCAATATCAAAATCATAATCAGGGTCAGCAGAGGCAATTCGACAACAACTACAACAACCAAAAACAATAAATGTAAGTCCCAAATCTTGATCTTTCATTATGATATCAACAACCTAATGTTATTGCGGAATATAACATCAAGCGATTCAAGATAGACAAGTATAATATGCAAGACACGAGATAAAGCTTCAAAACACACGTTAGATTAACGTCGGGTGCTTAAGCTCAAGGTTACACACAATACTCGTTCACCACAACACAATGAACGTCCAACCTATAAACCCTATACATTATGTCTATATATAGCGAAACCAACAATCTATCCCAACACTAAGCCCAAGCCCACCGAGATCACAATGTGATCTCAGCTTACATACACAAACACGACACAAGCTAAGCGAGATATTAACTAAGTACAAACCACGTTAATACAGACTCAACAATCTCCCCTTGGTTTGTAGCTTTGTTTTTGAATCATGCTCCATGATGTCAAGGTCTGCATCCTTTAATCCACCTGCCCAAAAACCTGTTTTGATAATAGAAGCTGCCATTCCAATATATTCTTTCGTAGCGTCTTCAAAAAGTGGATCAGCAATGATCTAAAAAGTGCTGAGAGTCTTGATGTCTCTTTCTCTAAATTTAAGCAAATCCCTTGGATCGACAAACCGGTATTGACCTTTACCCTTTCGAAGACGTATGACCACAGTAGCTGTTTCGCTGTCAAACATCCAAAATCTCATGTTGTCCAGGGTCCCGTCTGGAATTGCATTAGGCACAGGAATATGTGTAGCCTTATTTGTTGCAGGACAGATGACGTTCACCATGGTTTTTCCTGTCCTTGGATCCCTAACCCCTTTTGCGTTTTCAAGAATGACTCAGCAGTCTTCATATTTGGAAAGCCATTGTTGACTTGTCTTCTTAGAAAGTTCCAGAAATTTGTAGCTCTCTTATCATGACTCGGATTGTGGAATGGAGCATTGGTAAGGTCGCTGAGATCTACCTTTGTCCAGTATCCGAAATCCTTCATTTTCTTGTAGTACTCGGTATTCCCAGACCTTCGCTTTACCCACCACATGTTCTTCTCATCATCAAAAACTCAGGACATAACTCCCGAACGATCACCATATTTATCAGAAAATCCCTTCTCAAATGTAACAACGAACTTGTCTGGATGATCGGAAGATTCAACGTTCTGATTAGAGTTCTCAAAATAAGAATATTCTTTTGAAGCCTATCAGACTGTTCAGCAGACTTTGGTGGAATGGAGAGATAGTGCTCCAGTGACTCAGAAGCGTCAGCATGTGCAGAGGTGTGTGCACTGGAGCTTCTGCCTTGATCAGAAGTAGTTGTTTTCACAACTAGGTATTCACTGCTTTTGAATTCGTCCCTAAACTTCTGAATGAGTTTCTGTTGGAGGTCTAAGTGCATAGCAGGTAAAGCACCCATGTTGGACTGAAGCTCTTTAATCTTTGAATCCTTGTCTGAGTTGCTGGTTTTAAGTTCTTGTATCCGCACATCTTTCACAACTGAGTCTTGTTCGAGTTTAAGGACTCGACGTTGCAAAGCCTGCACATCCACGGGTTTAGCTTCCAGTACAACTCCTTTTCCTTTACCCTGCATAAATTGATCTTGCATGGCAAGAATATGACCAATCTTCTTTGAGGCACTAGAGCTTGACTGACTAGTCGGGTTAGATGATCCCGATGGCTTGTCAAAGACAGGAATATCTGCTTCAAAATCAAATTCCCGAGCAATATCGTCAAAGATCTTTTCTTGAGTTTGAAGCTCAGCAGTGGATGGACTTGTGTCAACGTGCGTCTCAGGATCCTTCGACTCACGTTCATGGTCTTGGATCTTTCTTCCTCCGTTTTCGTGGTATAAGATCGGTGGCTGGTTCTTCAAGAGTATCTTCATCTTCATTCACAGTGACTGCTTGAGGAGGCTTCAAGGCAGTTGATTGGAGCAGTTCTTTGAATTTCTTGAACTCCCTTAATTATTCAGCAGTAGTAGCAGTTTCAACTTCTTGGTGTTCTGACTCCATGTGTTCTACTTGAGTCTCTTCATCTTCATCGTCGTCTGAAATAACTTCAAACGCAGCAGCAAGATTCTGAACCAGCGTCACATGCTCCTCAGGAACCTAAGCACTGACAGAAACAGTCTCAGTTTCAGCAAATTTGCCGAACTTGACTAGCTCGTGGAGGCCTTGATAAACCACCTTTGACCCCTTCCTGGACGGTTTCATTAATCCAAAGGTATTGGGTCCCAATGACTTCATATCCAGCTTCTTGACAGATTTAACAAGACCAGGATAATGTGAATCGAAGATCAACTGCAAAAACCTGGGATACATAAGAAACATCTCCTTCTTCTTTCACTTTAAGTTGCTCATCATCTCATCGAACACGAATTTGGAATAGTTGTAGTTCCAGTCAATGACCAGAGCAACTACCGCTGGCATCTGAATGTGGCTAATCTCATCAGATCCTTCTTTTCTCCCCGACACGCAAGTAAAGAATGTGTGTATCAAAAATCTCCAGTAAAGATGAAAGAGCTTCTTGATAGCAGGAGGATAAGACCCCTCGTAACCCATCATGGTTAACACTTCAGTGACAACATCGGTTGAGTATTCCATTGGGTAATCAGGTTGATCCCCAAATAACATCACTTCACATACAATGGCCTCTGAGATGACGACCGACTTCTTTTGAACTTTGTAGTGAATAGTAACAACTCCACCTACTCCTCTATGGTTAATAAACGCATTATTCTAGAACTCCGTGATCATTTTCTTGCATATGACAAGAGTTTCTCGTAAAGCATGAGAAATACTACAAGTATTGAGACCGACAATTATGGACTTAAACTCCTTGTGTGCCATAGGTTGATCAAACAGGTGTCCAGCTATATTATGAGTATCAACGAACTTTAGTGGTGCTTGATTAGCCATTACTGCAACAAACGAGTTAAGTTAGAAATAGTTTATATAACTTGGTCAACAAACATAAGTTTAAAGATATAAATTTAAATATTCAAGACATTGAGGACTAGTTATGAAGGAAGCAAATTATATGGACCATAAATGAAAAATAATAATAGTTTTATAATAGATTTCGGTCCAAAAGGGTGTTCTCTGCCCACACAGATGGATTTTCGTCAAAGTATGGAGTTTTCGGTCAATGATAAGATTCTCTGTCCAGGTCCACCGAGAACAAGATTTCTCGGTCAAGAATAAGAGATCTTGGTCTACAGAGTTAACCGAGAACTCTTGGTTTGACCAAGAGTTTTCAGTTAAACTATCTGGAATGAAAAACCCTTTAAAGCCAGAAAAATTTTAAGCATTAAGGTTGAACGTTGGACTTACAAGCCGTCCGGACTTACTGGACTTTCATTCAGGGTGTTCAAAGTAGATTTGAAAACCTCACCCTTGTAGTTCTAGTTTGACCATTAAAGCTTTTGAAAAACCAAAGATTAACAACTCAATATCATATATACAATATATATATATATATATATATATATATATATATATATATATATATTAAATAAATAAACAAAACGACACAATATTTTTGGTGATCAAGACACTAACGGGCTAGTGTATGACTGAGTAATTACTTTTATGCCTATGATTCAGAGAGATGTATATGGAGACATGCACATTTCTTCAAAATGACTCTCCACCGTGAGTTCAGCAAATTTAATTTATATCACTTCATCATTTACGTATCATGTAAAGCTACCATACAAATCAATGACTGTTCTAGAGCCTTTTAAGCTTAATAACTTCACCCGTTAGGCACACAAAAACAATTTATCTATCATTTTCCAAAGGTTGGATCAATTTTCATTTTGAAAATATTTTGAAGCTTCTAAAAGCTGTTAGCTGAATAATCATATCACTTCCCAGAAAGTTACAGAAGTCAGTTTTAAAACTCAGTCGCCCCGGTCACTCTTAGTTCTCAGGTGAATGGCTATTCCGTATGCCCAAAAGTGGTTAACAGGACCAAACACATATGAAGATACATGTCCCTCAAACTTAGATTAACCGACATATTATAAGCGAAAGAATCAAAAACAAAACACATCACAATCGCCCCAGATGCTTTAAGTCTTTAGGTGAATGGCTATCCTGTGAATCTACGAGTAGATGGTAGGACCAAACATATACATGTATATGTCCTTCAAACTTGAGCAAACGACATAATTCTAAGCGAAAGTGACCCATTTATTTAGTTTTTTAATATAAAAACACACACACACACTCTTTTTGAGATTTTTGTAAAAACACATACGCACTCTTTTTGAGATTTTTGAATTTTCTCCCCCTAAATATGTGCAAATTTAGAAAAATATGTACAAATTTACCCTCAAAAAGACTTAATCCTCGAAATGAAGCATTTTAAAAAAACTCACAAGCACATTGAATCTGGCTGTTCTGACCGGTTTTGTAAATAAGTCCGCCACATTGTTATCTGTGTGAACTTGCTCAAGATGAGTCAATTTACGGTTGTAACAGTCACGAATAAAATGAATTTTGATATCGATGTGCTTGGTTTTTGAGCGTTGAACCGGATTTTTGACAATTGCAATGGCAGCATCATTATCACAAAAGATAGGGGTGTCAAGAAATTCCAAACCGTAATCCAACAATTGATGTTGCATCCAGATAACCTGAGTACAGCAAACTGACGCAGCAACGTATTCAGGCTCGGCAGTCATTATGGACAACGTTTGTTGTTTCTTTCATTTCCAAGAGATGAGACGATCACCCAAGAACTGACAACCGGCAGATGAGGATTTCCTATCAATGTCATCTCCACCATAATTGCTATCGGCAAAAGCATAAAGATCAAAGTATGAGTTTTTGGGATACAAAGACCTAACTTTGGTTGTGCCTTCAGATATCTAAAAATACATTTAACAACAATTAAATGAGAGAGTTTAGGGTTAGCCTATAAATGGGCGCATTGACAGATAACAAACATGATGTCAGGGCGACTAACGGTGAGATACATCAGGGACCCGATCATCGATCGATAGTACGCTTGATCTACGGGATTCCCTTCAGGATCAGAGGACAAGAGAGGCGTTTCCGCCATAGGAGGGGCACCACTCTTGGAATATTGAAATTCAAATTTGGCAAGCATATCTTCAACATACTTTCCTTGATGCAGCAAAATTCCCATCGAACTCTGACGAACCTGTAACCCTAGAAATGTTGTCATTTCTCCCAACGAACTCATTTCAAACCTCTTCTTCATCACTTCTTCAAACTCAGAGCACAACCCAGCACTAGTAGACCCAAAAATAATGTCATCCACATAAATTTGAACCAGAATCAAATCCTTCCCAACAGTTTTAAGGAACAGAGTTTGATCAATGGTCCCTCTTTTGTAACCATGACCCATAAGATTAGCCGTCAATGTGGCGTACCATGCCCGAGGAGCTTGATGAAGACCATACATCGCTTTATATAACTTGTAGATATGAGTAGGATACTTTGAGTCTACAAACCCCGGTGGCTGATCCACATAAATCTCTTCCTTAACTTCGCCATACAGAAACGCTGCTTTAACATCTGTCTGATAGACTGTAAAACCCATGAACGATGCATACGCTAGAAAAATCCGAATGGCTTCGAGTCTAGATACGAGAGCATAGACTTCAGTGTAGTCTAAATCTTCGACCTGATGAAAATCGTGAACGACTAGCCGTGCTTTGTTTCTAACAATAACCGCCATGTCATCTTGCTTGTTTCGGAAAGGCCATCTCATATCCAATGCTTTCTTTCCCACCGGCAGTTCAACCAACCTCCAAACCTTTAACTTATCAAACTGATTTAATTCTTCATTCATAGAATCCACCCAACTTGGCTCTTGAAGAGCCATTTCTACTGACTTTGGCTCAATCTGAGAGATAAAACAAGAAAACAAGCAGTTGTTTATGTGTCTAGTCTGACTTCTGGTGGACACGCCTTTTTCAAGAGGACCTATGATATTCTCAATTGGATGATTTCCCTGGATTCTTGATGGAATTGACTATTCGAAAACAACACCGGTAGAAGTTAAGTTTGACAGATTCTCATCAATTTCAGTGAGGGGATTCTTCCATCCAGAAGCTACCGTACTATGTGAGTACGAGGTTCAGGCAACATATTCATTCGAATGACATCGGGAAACAATGTGCTCCCAAAAATTTGACGAATAAGACACTCCCCCTCAACTATTGGAGCATTTTATGATGAGGTTGATGAGGATATGGTTTCAGTAACTTCTTCTGGTTGATTGGCAGACACAGGTGGAGTGAAATCGAGTGATCTGTGAGATCATCATCCAGAACTAGAGATATATGAGAGACAACATGTAAGTCTTCTTTCTCAACATCTACAATAGCGTCACCCGAAATTTCCGTGTCGATGACCGGAAGCACATTGAAAGGGTTGAAGAGTTCATTGTAATCAAACAGCCAGTCGGGACCAACACGGGCATCATATGATTCTAGAATCTGCTTAGTCGACTTATTGTAGACTTTGTAGACAGTACGACCAGCATAACCAACAAAATAACAATAATCAGCTTTGACCCCAAATTTTGGTGTTGACTCAAGATTCAGTAGAGTATATGGGCAACCAAACGCTCTGAAATGTGCAACTGTGGGCTTGTGACCATAGACAATCTCATTTGGATTTTTCGTTTGAGACTTGTTGATTAGCACCCGATTTTGAACATAGCACGCCGTATTAACAGCTTCTGCCCAGAAGAATAACGGCAGTTTTGAATCACATAACATGGTCCTTGCCGCCTCGATAACAGTCCTGTTTCTCCTTTTAGCAACACCATTATGTTGCGACGTCCGAGTATAACTGTATTGTCGAAGCACCCCCTTCTTAGAACTAAAATAATTCAATGAAGCATTTTTGAATTACTTGCCATTGTCGTAACGAATGCCCTTCAGCTTCAAGTTGAGCTGATTCTCCATAAGCACCACGAACCTCTTAATCAATTCTGCAGTTTCACTCTTATTTGACAAGAAAAACACCCAAGTAAAACATGAGTAGTCATCAGTAATAACGAGACAATAAGAGCTGCGAGAAAGACTCAAAACATGAAGCGGACCGTAAAGGTTCATATGCAATAATTGGAACACTGATGAGATGGTATTAATCAATTTTGGTTTTTTAAGTTTTCGATTATGTTTACCCAAGGCACAAGCCATACACTTTTTAATAGTAACAAAATCTTTGACGGGTAAACCTCGCACAAAATCATTTTTAGCAAGACGGTTTAAGTTTTTCACATTTTCATGACCAAGACGATGATGCCAAAGCATGATATTATGCTCTGACACTTTTGAAAATAAAAAGGTTATTTCATTAGGAACATTTTTGTTCATGTCGATCACATAAGCGTTATCTTTTCTTTGTGATTGAACAAGAATCCAGTCTTCTGGTATAATGATACCAGGTTTTAAAATCAAACACTCTTTATTAATGAAATGAGTTGAGAAACCTTTATCACAGATCTTTGACACCCTCAACAGACTGTGCTATGACTCAGGAACAAAATTAACATTTTCAAATTTTAGAACACCGTTACTTATAGTACCCTTCTGCATAATCTTTCCCTTTTCTCCTCCCACAAAGGAAACATACCCATAGTTAAAGATTTGAATGTCGTGTAGCTTGGAAATGTCTCCTGTCATGTGCTTGGACAACCACTATCAACATACCAAGGTCTGATGATATTCTTCCATAGCTGTTCCTACATGATGTGCGAGATTAGTTAGACTTTTGTACCTAGTCCATAGTTACACTAGGTGACCCTGACTCATCTAAAGTTGTCACAGGTTGCCATGACATATCCTTTTGATCATATAATATTGAATTCGATGTTTCTTTTACCAGAGACTTAGGAAACCATTCATGTCTACCATTGTAAGATTTGACATTATTTGTATGAATGGATGACTTGGTCTCTGGTACATAAGTGGGAGACACAACTGATTTTGTCTTTTTCACTTGTTTTGGTTTAGAAACCGTGTTCGTCTTTGAAATCGAAGCACTGTTTTCTATCACCTCTATGAAACATGTTAAGATTGGTATGATGAGGACTAAACCTACCAGATTTGTTTCTGTTCCTATCATCGTCAGAGGGATTAGCCTGATTATACTTGAAATTTTTCTTATAGCTATACGAGGCATATTCCTCTGATAGAATCCATAGTAAGGAACGTATGGACGATGTGAATAATTTCTAGCAATATGACCAGGAGTGCCACAGTTAAAACAAGTTTGACATTTTATATAAAATTTATTTTGGTCAACTCCTTATCTGGACCACTCTGCTTCACCTGATGTTTACTGCTTAACACATGATTTGACTTACCACCTCGTTTGTCATTAGAGCATCCCTCTTTAACAAACTTAGGCAGTGAGTATTTATTAGAATTTTTCGATCTTTTACACTTATTAGAAACCACATTGTTAGAATTTAAAGTTTTAACAAAATCAACCACACAAGTATCCTTGCTCTTAATAACAGAGCCCACACAAACAGTCGGAATAACAGAATTCAAAACAGGTAATTTTAAAGAAACATCAGAAACAATGTCTTTATTAATTGAAACACGAGACTCATCATCCTCATCAGACCAATCCAAAATGATTACTCTATATGAACATGAGGCAAACACATTAGAATCGTTCACTTTTAAAGTGGACGCAGCGGCCTTTACCGAGTCAACTCTTTCAATTTTAACAGGTTTGCCATACTTCATGTCCTTTACCTTTTCTTCCTGCTCTTTGGTAAGAGGAAGACCAGTATAGTTGTTATTGTATGGTGGGGGGTACTTGACTGTATCCTATACCCTCACCTTCATTTTCTTTCCACCATAATTGATTTTCAATCATCGAATTGACTACCTTACTGGAACCATCAAACTTTCTAAAATCTAGTTCAGTCCTTTTAAATTTATTAGTTAGATTTAAAACTTCTAACTTAGAGGCTTCCAGCTCAGCAGTCAATTCAACGATTTTTTTGTTTGGAATCTAGGTGGTGACAACATTTTAAACTGAAATCAGATTTGAGTTTGGAAAAATCTTTTTTCTGTGCCTCAATTTTATCTAGAAAAGCCTTTTCATTTTTCTTAATTTTATGGTTTTCAGATTCACCGTTTCCATTTCTCTAAGTAAGTTACTGTTATGAGATTTACAAAGATCAACTTTATTAATACAATCCTGAGAACATAGTTGAGAACTTACCTCAGATGAGTTGGAAGAAGTAAATACCATAAAAGCAAATTGAAGTTCCTTGACTTGTTCCTCTACATTATTTTCTTCTTCAACATCTTCAACTTGAGCAAAGTTGGCAGTCTGATTATTTATGTTGAGAGCAGCCATCTGATCATTCCAAGAGAACTGTTGAGCTACCATACTCCTTTCACCATCACCCGAATTACCCCCAGCTTCTCCTCTAGCATTTCCCACATGAACCAACTCCCTTTCCATGTTTCCTTCCTTGGCTGGATTTGTACATTCACGAGCAAAGTGACCCAACTCATTACATGTAACAACTCAGAGTGTCCTTGTTAAAACCTACCTTCTGATTATTTGGCACATTCCAATTATTCCTTCCTGTTCTCTTAGTAAATTTCTTAGCCTGAAACACTGCCATGGCAATCTACCAACAGATATTCATTTCTTCTACATCATCTGGATGAATTTGATCAAGCTCAGCAGCAACTCTAGGTTGAACCAAATTCCCATCAAGAAATGCATTGTACCAGTTTATGAATCCCGCCATTAGAGTAATGTTTTCTTGAGTTTCCTTTGAGATAGGGGAAATCTGACTAGAATTTTGACTAGCAGAAACAATGGATGATTGAGGCTTAACATTAGCAGCCGGAGATTGAGCAGGTTAGCAAAGAAAACTGGAGCCGGTTGTGATGAAACTGGAGAGAATTGACCCTGAGTGGACTTAAACATTGAGAAGTTGCCTTGAGGTTGAAATTGTTGTTGTCCCTGAGTAGTCTTGAACATTGAGAAGTTGTCTTGTGAGACGAGTGCATTATTGGAAGAAACACTATAACCTACTATGTTGTAGGAGTTTGCATGGTTTATTGCACGTTTTTTGTCATCCATGTCACATGCCTTGATGATAGCCATAACCTCAAACAGTGTCAGCCTGTAGAGATCTTTCGTTTTCTTGATAACTGCAACATTCATATCCGAACTTTGTGTTGGTACATGATGTCAGTAGTTCAGTGTCAAGTGTCTGTAATCGAGTTTGTTAGATTTGTATTTGGATGTAAGCGAAGTTAGCTCACAAGTTCGCTGATACAGGCGAACTTATGAACTATGCGAAGTTAAGGACAACTTCGCCTGAACATGCCAGGCGAAGTTGTCGTGTTTATATATGGCTAGGTTACGGCTTAGAACGTGATTTTTGATAGTACGAGTCAGTTAACGTGTTGTGTAATCGGTGATAATTGATATCACGTGTTTCCAGTTGCAATACAACGAGTATTTGTTTATTGTAACGTGTGTTCGATCGTGTTAACGTATATCGTCTTCTACGCTCGTAACGTCTTACGTAGGGATTCCGCACCTACGTAGAACGAGATATTCTGTGTAGATCCGGCTGGGAACCTACACTTTGAGACAAGGAGTTCACCAAGTTATTGTTTGTTTCAACAACTGTTAAATTGATGCTTGCAGATCTCATCTCAGTCACAAGAGCTATGAACCTATGAAGCTGAGTTTCCAACGACTCTCCCAGAATGTGATTGAACATGTTAAATTTTTGTCTCAACAAATGTTGACGACTTCTTCTCATGTCTTCATTTCCCTCGTACACCTCAATCAAAGCTTCCCATAGTGCCTTAGCAGGCTGCAGTTCCCTAAAACCCAAGGCAATCTCAGGTGAGAGTACCATAGTTAATGTTGAGAGTGCCTTTTCATCTTCCTTCATTTTCTCAAAATCAGCATCATCATATAGTTCAACAGGCTTCACAACAACTTCCTAAGAGTTTTCACGTTGGTAGGTGATAGCTTGAGGACCCCTAACAATACTTCTCCAAACTTTAGCATATTTTATTTTGATGTATTTCTCAAATCTGAACTTCCACAAGCTAAACCCCTCATGAGGCAGCAGACGGGGTATGCGAGTAGTGGTTCCCATTATGGAGTCCAGTTCTTGGTGAAGTGTAGCATTAGATGATCCATTACCATTTGTTAGTGCACGGTTTTGCGTCTAGAGTCTTTGTATTTATCATTAATGTTTATTTGATATTTAAATGTAATATTTAATGTTTATATTTATCCAATTCGTTAAAGTTATGTCTAGTTCGCTAGGAATGTTAGCGAACTAAGACTAGTTCGTTAAGATTGAGTCTAGTTCGCTAGGGATGTTAGCGAACTAGGACATTATAATGTATTCCCTCCTGATTCGTTAGGGGATGTTAACGAATCAGGGGGTGGTTCGTTAAGTTAAGTTATGTAACGAAGTGGAAGCTGGTTCGCTAGGGGATGTTAGCGAACCATGTCACCTTCTATATATAGTGAACCACTGTTCACTTGTAAAATAGAGAAGTTTGGAGAGAAATAATATTATTAGGAAAAGTTTAAAGTATTTACTCTCCCTCAAGTTTCAATTAACATTATAATTACATACATACATACTGATAATATAAACTACATACTAATAGCAATCGAACTAAGGTATTAGAGAGTTAGATCCGGATAATTAATATTAACATATAGATCTAGATTAGATCTAAGCATTAGATATTGATTAGAACGAGTTAAACGGGATCAAACAAGTGGTATCAGAGCTTTCGGGGCTCAATTCGCTTGGTTTGATTGTTATTGTTATAGTTTTCGTGTTTATTTTCTATTTGGATTGATTTTGAATCAATTTGAGCTGATTTGGATTGAATGTGGATGGATTAGAGTGAATATGTTTTGGTTAAGGTATTATTGGTGTTTAGGTAAGTGGAACTGGATTGTGGACTGGATTTGTGATGTTTATTGTGTTTTCGGTTTGAGTCCGTAAACAGGGGATTAGTTTTTGTCGAAATTGGTTAGTGTATTGTGATAATCGGTTACGAAATGTGTTGAGCAGGATTCGCGTTGTGATTACGAAGATTTTGGTATATTATTTGTTAGATTTGGTTGACAATTGAGTGTGTATTACGGATCTGGCATTACTAAGTTTCTGGGTTTGATCTTCATAAATCTGGAAAAACACGTTGAATGTTTGAAGATATGAAGATGCATGCGATTCGCTATAAAGTTCCAGGCGATTCGCTATGTCATTTAATTTGATTCGCTATCAGTTCTTGCCATTCGCTGATCAGTTCGCTAACTGATTCGTGTGAGGTAATCAATTAGTGTTATCTAGTTCGTTAAACTAGATAACTGATTCGTTTGACACGTGTTTGTCTTGGAATTTGTGTCATAACAACCTTTGCCACGTGGCATAAGGTGTCAGAGTTTGTTACAAACGGTTGTAACAACCTGATTCGCTATAGTGTTGATTCGTTATCAACTGTAGCTGATTTGTTAAGCTTAGTTCGCTAAGTTTATCTAATTCGTTGAACTGATTCGTTATAATTCGTTTGATCAATTCGTTAAGTTGACTTGGTCAATTCGTTTGATCAATTCGTTAAGTTGACTTGGTCAATTCATTTGGTCAATTCGCTAAGTTTACTTGGTAAATTCATTTGGTCAATTCGTTAAGTTGACTTGTGACTCGTTAAACCTACATTTCATTCGTTATCTGTTTCGCCATTTGGGTGATTCGTTAACCTTATTTGTGATTCGTTAAGTTGACTCGCTAGGTTGACTTTTGATTCGCTAACACACTCACCTCATTCGTTAAGACTTGATTCGTTAAGACTCAATTCGCTACACTATTCACAGTTCGCTCAACCTTGTTCATTGATTCGTTAAACACAGTGTGTAGTTCGCTATAACTGTACACTTGTTTATTTTCTAATATGGCTGGTATGTATGCATTGGCGTCTCAAAACATGTTGATGCAACAAATGTTGCAACTTGATACTGAAATCGGTTCACATTCCAAATGCCCTAGATTAATGAAATTTAGTGATTTTGCCAAATGGGAACCTCGGTTTCGTGCACATTTGGGTTCGGTTCATCCTGACTGCTCATATTGTCTTGATGAGGTTTATGTTGCACCAATGATTGGTGATGATACTATTGGGTATACTCCTAAAGCTGTCTCTCAATACTCACAAGAAGAGAAGAAAGCTTTAGAAATCGAGATAAAAGCATATTCTACTTTGACTATGGCTTTACCAGAGAATATCTTTCACCAAGTTGGAAGTATCAAGAGATGTGCATCTTTGTTTCAACATCTGCGTATGAGAAGCATGGGAAACACAGCTGAGAGTAAGAAAGTGATGCTCAAGTTTCAATTTCGAAACTTTAATTTATTGAAAGGAGAAACAGTTGAAGAGATGACTACAAGATTTAGTCATTTAATTGCTGAAATGGACAAGATGAAAATGGAAATTTCTGAAAGAGATAAAATTGACACTATCAAGAGTGTGCTTCCAAGTTCCTACTCAACATTTCTCATGGTTTTGAAAGAGAATGATTATTTTCTGAATGAAGATTTGACAGCACTTGAATTTCTACAAAAGATCGAAGCTAGAGAATATGATCTTAAGTGTCAAAAATCTTCCAAAGAAAATCAAGATCCAGCTTTCTATGGTGGAAGTATGCCTCTCAATTCAACAATCTCACCAATCACTGCTTTTCTTACTCATGCAGCAAGTGAAAAAGAATCTGCTATATTTAATGATCCAAAAGTTTGTTTCTACTCTGCTGGTAATTCAGGTGGTTCTGGAAGTTCTACTAGTACCAATCCATTTGCTACACCACCTAGTGTGAATATGAAGGAAGCTGAGCAAAACTTTGCTTTTCTGACGGCATTTATGTCTTCATATGAAAATTTGGTGAGTAGTAAAATTGCCACAAGTGAGTTAACTGATGAGGATTATGATCAGATAGATCCGGATTATCTAGAGATCATGGATTTGAAATGGAATACGGCTATGATCGTTCGTAAAGTTAAAAGATTCATGCAGAGAACTGGAAAAGATCTTCCAGCGTTAAACAAGAAGTTGGGTTTTGACAAATTAAAGGTGAAGTGTTATATTGTCAAGAATTCGGGCATTTCGCGAAGGAATGTGACAAACCAAGAAAAGAATACACTGGACCTCGTGGTCAAAGTCAAAATGCTTCTTTACCACGAGGAAGTGATGCTGAAAAGAAACTATCTTCTTCTACAACACAAGCAATGTTAGCCGACGGAACTGATTGGTCACAACGGCTACTATGCAATGATGTTCAAGCAAATTTAGCTATGTTTGGGTTACATGAAGATTGTCAAGATGCTACTGGTAGTGTGATGTCTTCAGATAATGATTCTGGATCTGATTCTGACGACTCTTTCGACAAGACTTCTGAATCAATGTTTGCTTGCATGGCTAAGATCAATGAGGTTAGTAATTCTATTTCTTCTACTTCATTTGGTAAAGCATCATGTGTTGAATGTGAATCTAACAACTCTAAGTTAGAAGCTTTGAAAAATCAAAATGATAATCTTATAAGAGAAATTGCTTCTCTTAAGGACACTTATCGACAATCTCTTGAGTCTCAAATGAAATCTCGAGAAAAGATTGAAGCATTGTCGACAAGTAATCATGATCTCAAAGCCGAATTATCTGTGAAAATGACAATAAATGACCAAAAGTTTCAAGAAATCTTGAAACATCGCTCTAAGATAACTGAACTTGAGAATGAGGTTCTTGAGTTGAAGAACAAGTTGGGTAAATTTCGAAATTCTTCATTTTTGTTGAATGAAATTATTGAAGTTTCTGGAAAACAAAAGGACTCTAAAAAGGGTATAGGTTTTGTAGAAATTCCTCCACCATTTCACAACCACTATAAAATTAATCCTTTTGCTAGAAAGGAAGAAGAGGTAATTTTGAAAGAATCTGTAATTTCAAAAAATGTTGAATCTGTTAAATCTAAAGATGTTAAAACCCAATCTGTTCCTCAAAAATCTCATGTCCAAAGCAAAAAGGTGTTCATTGAACACAATGACGAGGTCATTATCGAGGATGTGTTTGAACCAGAGATTATACACAAGAATAAGAACATTCCCAGTTCTAATCATATTCTGTGCAAACCTCACAAATTTGAGGGAGCAGTGTATGGTTCACACAAACCTCAAGAGAAAAAGGAAAATTCAAAGAAAGTAAACTCTATGAAGGCAAAGAAGTCAGTTAAACCGAAAATTTCTTATGAGGATTTAATGCGTTTCATTAATCCGTCTAGTTCTAAGCCATCTGCTGCTAGAGTTTTTAAGTTAAAGGGAATGTACCCAATGTTCACTGAAAAAGATATTTTAATTAGTATCATTAAGCCTGAGCTAATTGAGAGTGTGTTTTACAATGAAACTTCCAAGGTTCGTGAACTTGAACGTGTGTATGCTCAAGCGAAAACATCAGTCTCATCTGATCCATTGACTAAGGCAAAACAATTTTTAACACAAGAAAAGAAGATTAATTTTGTGAAATCAACTGGAACAGATACACTAAAAAGCTTTTCAAACCATTCTAATTTAGATTTCTATTTAAAGAAGAAAGCTGAATTGACTGATGAATTTTTGCTAACTGCATGACTAAAAATGTGAGTCATCATCAATCATCTATTCCAATTTCTTCTAAACATTATCATGTGGACATGCGAACGTGTTTTTTATGCGGTCAACAAGGTCATATTGTGAGAAATTGTAATCAGCAAAACTTTCAAAATCTTCATCCTTTTATCAAGGACAAATCTAAGTCAATTCCAGTGGTTAAGGAGATTCTGAAACGACCTGTGTCGTATGCTGATGATACTCATATTTTATTCTCTGATGTGAATCCTCGGAAGGTGTTTTATATCAATGAGACACACGGTCAAGTGAAACCAAAATTCATTCCAACTGAACCTATATGTCAAAACAGGAATTCAAACATTGTTCAGGAAGCATACTTAAGACGAAAGTCTAAGAAGCCTGTAACTTATTCACAAGTGGCTGAACAACAATTGAAAACTGTTAAAGTTAATGATCAAAGAGAAAACCAAAAGGTGCCCAAGACTGAGGCCTGGGCTGCCTTTTTGAACTAATCACTTTTGTTTATGTGTAGGGTCCATCCAAGACTATTTCTGGTGAAAACTGGATCATGGATAACGGATGTTCTCGTCATATCACTGGAAATCTCGACCTATTAACCAACGCAAGAAATATTCAAGGAGGTTATGTAGCGTTTGCTGGGAATTCTAGGGGCATGATCACACAAGAGGGTGATGTTTCAAATGGTCAGATTACATTTGAAAAAGTAAATTATTGTGACAAGGTTGATCATAACTTATTGAGTGTATCGCAAATTTGTGATAAAAAGTACACTACAATATTTATTGACAAATAGTGTCTTATCTTGAAACCGGGTTTTATTATTCCTGAGGACATGGTTGTCATGCGATCACCACGATCAAATGATATTTATGTCTTAAACATGAGTTCTAAGATATCAACATAGATCGAAACATGTTTTGTCTCGAAAGCAACTGAGAACGACTCGATTCTATGGCATCGAAGAATGGGTCACATTCATGTTAGAAAGATGAATTATTTAATGGCAAATAATTTAGTTGAGGGTGTTTCGTTAAAGAACTTTAAGTTATCTGATCACTGTGTTGCATGCAAAAAGGGCAAGCAGAAGAAGAAGGCACATCCTTCTAAGTTATTGAATTCCATTAATACTCCTCTTGAACGACTTCATATGGATTTGTTTGGTCCAGTGAATCGTGCGAGTATTTCTGGAGACTGGTATTGTCTGGTAGTGACAGATGATTATTCAAGATATTCATGGGTGTTATTTATGAGTTCAAAAGATCAAACACCTGTTTTGGTACAAAACCTTATTACTAAGATAGAATCACTGTACAAACAAAAGGTGAGGAGAATCCGAAGTGATAATGGTACTGAATTCAAAAACACTATTTTGGATTTCTTTTGTATTGAAAAGGGAATTCACCGAGAATATAGTGAATACAAAAGAAAATTCACCGAGAATATAGTGCACCTTATGTACCACAACAAAACGGTGTTGCTGAAAGGAAAAATAGAACTCTGATTGAAGCTGCACGTACAATGCTTGCTGATTCAAAGCTTCCTATTCAATTTCGAAATGAAGCAGTGAACACAGCTTGTTATACACTTAATCGGGTTCTAACAGTAAAACGACTCAAGAAGACAAGCTATGAAATATTAAATAACAGAAAACCTAATTTAAAGTACTTGGAACCATTTGGGTGTCCGTGTACAATGTTGAAGAAGGAATCGGGTAAATTTGATGAAAGGCTATCGAAGGATATTTCTTGGGATATGCGTCTCCAAAGAAAAGAGTATTTAATTTTACATCTGGCTGTGTTGAAGAATGGTACCATGTGGACTGTCAAAAGTACACAACTCCTCCTCAAGGGAAAGGTCCAGACTGGATGTTTGACTACGATAGTTTATTTAATTCTTTTACTCCTTCGGCTGAACACATCGATGAAGATCTGGTTAAAGCATACTTTGAAGAACATTTGAACATTCCAAGCTCTTCAAGTTCTAATGCAGTTGAAGTTCAACCAGATGTTCAACTGAAGAATCTCAAGTTGTTCCTCCAGTTGTTATTGACAGTGCTTCTACTTCTTCCGATGATGATCAAGCTGAGATTCAAGTTATTGATCTTGATAGTGATAATGCTTCATCTCCCGAATTGGGTGAACATTACACTAATTTATTTGATAATGTTGTTGTTCCTGAAAATTCTACTCTTCGGATTCATGGATATCATCCACAGGACAATATCATTGGAGAACTTGATGTGGGCGTTCGTACACGTCATCAAGTTGCTTCGTCAAGCGACAATAACGTATTGTGTGCTTACACTAATTTACACTCTTCGGGAATTGTGAATATTGCTAAATTCAATTGCTTTCTATCTCAAGTTGAGCCAACGACAGCTTGTAAGGCACTTGATGATCCTTCTTGGGTAGAAGCTATGCAAGAGGAATTATAGCAATTTGCACGATTGGGTGTTTGGGATTTAATAGACAAGCCTGCTAGAGTCAAGAAAGCTATTCCGACTAAGTGGGTATTTAAATGTAAAAAGGACGATCGAGGAGTGATTGTCAGAAACAAAGCACGTCTAGTGGTGCAAGGTTTTCATCAGCAAGAGGGTATTGATTATACTGAGGTATATGCTCCAGTTGCAAGATTAGAGTCGATTCGAATCTTCCTGGCTTATGCTGCTTACAAGAATATCAAGGTCTATCAAATGGATGTTAAAAGTGCTTTTCTCAATGGTGAACTACATGAGGAAGTGTTTGTTCAACAACCACCTGGTTTTGAAAATCCTGATTATCTAGACCGTGTTTACCGTTTAAACAAGGCCCTGTATGGTCTACATCAAGCCCGGAGAGCTTGGTATGGCACGCTCTCCGACCATCTGACTGATAATGGATTCAAACGAGGAACTGTTGACTGCACTTTATTTCATAAAACTGTTGGTGATGATCTTCTTCTAGTCAAGATTTATGTTGACGATATTATTTTTTGGTCTACAAACGACACTTTATGTAAGGAGTTCGAGAAGTCCATGCAAACCAAGTTCGAAATGAGCTCGATGGGAGAGATAAATTTCTTTTTAGGGCTGCAGGTTTATCAGTCTGATAAGGGAATCTTCATTCATCAGACTAAATATGTGAACGACGTCTTGAGCCGATTCAAGATAACTGCCGGAAAAATCCCTTCAACCTCTTCCAGTGGGTCACAATTTATCACCGGATGAATTGGAGGATACCGTTGATCCGACCCTTTATCGTGCTATGATTGGTTCTCTAATGTATTTAACTGCTTCTCGACCCGACATAATGTTTGCTGTTTGTGTGTGTGCTAGGTACCAAGCTAGTCCCCGAGTGACTCACCTGGCAGCGGTCAAGCGTATTTTGCAATATCTACGGGGAAATCCTGACATCGGGTTATGGTACCCCAAAGATAATACTTTCGATTTTACCGCCTACTCAGACTCAGATTATGGAGGATGCAAGATCAACTTCAAATCAACGACTGCAGGATGTCAATTCTTAGGAAACCGGCTTGTTTCCTGGCAGTGTAAGAAGCAGACAACGGTCTCTACTTCAACCACCGAAGCCGAATATGTTGCAGCCTTGAGTTGCTGTTCCCAGGTTCTGTGGATACAACAACATCTTCGCGACTACGGTTTGAAGTTTCTTACTACTCCCATCTTGATTGATAATTCTGCTGCTATTAGTATCACCAAAAATCCCGTACAACATTCTAAAACGAAACATATCGAGATTCGATATCATTTTATACGGGATTGCTATGAAAAGAAATTAATTGATCTTGAGAAAGTACACACAGATTTTCAAAAAGCCGATCTATTTACCAAAGCGTTTGATAAAACACGTTTTTCTTTTTTGCTTGGTTTAAATGGATTGAAGACCCTTGCTGAGATCCTAAAATTAGGATAATTATCTTTTAATTGCTTTATAGATTTAGTCTTATTTTTTATGTTTTAGGTTTTAGAGGGTGAAAATTCAAGAAAATACAAAAAGAATGTGTTTTTAGCTTGTATAGATAAAATCCAAAAACATTAAAAAATTTCAAAATTTAAAAATATTGTGATTTCTGTTCTTTAATGTTCTTCCTTTAAAATTTTGAAAAACCAAAAAGAATGTGATTTATATTTTGTACAGAAAAATTTTGAAAAAGACAAAAATATTGTGTTTTAAAGTTTGTATTCGAAAAACCAAAAAGATTTTAGATTATTTTCTCGCTGGAAATTAAGTCGGTTATTTAAGTTTATGAAGCATGCTTGCATGTCTTGGTCCTATGATTCACTCGTGAATTGTTGGTTAGCCATTTATTTAAACTCTTAAGTTAACTGGGGCGATTAAATTTATCTTTTCTTTATTTTTTTTATGCTCCTCAAAATTTTGAGTTTTTGAAGCAAAAAGGGAACATGATAGTACATTGATTATCTTGACCCCAAATTCAGTAAAAAGTAAGCTTAAAAGACTGCGTGCTTAATTGCATTGGTGCATTGGTAGGTCTTAAAACAACCCAGTAGAGTAAAGTATGTGATATAAACATAAAGAAATGCCAAATTGAAAGGGGTGTTAGTCTCTAGCAAAAGTCTTGGTGAGGATGGCAGAAATGTAATAACCATTCATACTCAAGCCTTATATTTGTTGATCACCCAAAACTACAATAAAGCAAATAACAAGCGTTAGGATTCTGGATACTGTGAGTCTTTATGCGGCTTAACCATCTGGGTATTCATATGCATGAATATTTCACTCGCTTTCTAGAGCAAACCCAAAGTCATTAAACTTGATCACCGCTGTACTTCGTACAATTTAAATTACTGACTTGATCAAAATCCGCTGTTAGTCATACAAATGTTCCTCCCTTGCGTGCGTCTTACAGGGGATACAATGTATGTAAGCCAACAGATGGACTCGTGCATACTCACTCACAGTAAAGGAAACTTGATGCATTGCTCAAAATTTCTACAATTGGTATCAAAATTTTGATCAACAATATAATGGTTTAAGTCAAGTTGGGGTGATTTGGCAAAAATCAAATTAAGCTTGAACCGAGATTAGAGGCTGATAATTTCTGATATTCTGTGCTCTAATTGAACTATTTAATCATATCACAAAAAATACTTGAATGTGTGTTATTAGACTTATGTGGACAACAATACCAATGACCGACTTATCGCCAGTCATAATATCGCTGAAATATAAAACTGTAATGGAAGGGCAATTTGGTCAATATGATTCTCTACTCAAACTCAACAAAATTACAAAAATATGTACTGCTTTTGATAAAATCATTGAAAAATACATAAAAGATTGTCTATTTTTTTTATATATAGTTCGGATATTCTTCTGTAAATACATTCTTTAATTCTCTAAATTTTTACAAAATACCAAAAATATTTTCGTCTTCTTTATACAAAATATTTAAATAAATATTTAAGTTAAGTTTCGGAAATCTGAAACAAGTTTAATGTATTTGGTTGTCGGGTTAAAAGGGTTTCTCGATAATTTACTTAATTCTTTTATTTAATTTTTATTATTATTTAATTCTTTAATTTATTCATTTAATTATTTAATTATTTAATTTAACAGCTGCCAAGCCAATTGAAATGATTGAGGCAAACACGGTGATATTTATTGATGAATTGGGGATGGTTAGAAGTATGGTGAACAAAGATGAGATACAGATCGGTGAGTTTATGGTTAGATCTTTGACATGGGAGCAGATTTCGATTCTGCTTGGGCTAAATGACGATCAGCTGACTGCATTAGAGACTGAGCCCGATGTCGAAGTGATCAATGAGGAAGAAATGGATGTTGATCCATTATTTATGAATACAGATTTTATTTATGAGAACGAGGAGATTGAGATGGAGGATTTTACAGCTGAAGAGTACCCGGACTTGTATCAACACGCAAATGCTGATCAAGGTGCTCCGGTATTTCATGAAGACGTAATTAAAGAGACTGAGGATGATCTGGAGAAGATTGTGCAACGGACAGTTCCTTCACTCAAAGAAGTGACTGATGATGACATTGAAAGATGGTTCAAACGCCAGAAAGTGGGTAAGATCATCAGTGCTTTTCGGTATGTAGATAAAGAAAGAAAGGATACCGCTGCTGCTTGGATTGAGGCAAATCAGATGACTACCTTCAAGACTGTTTCTAAGGTACATGGTGATATTGTCTCCTGGCTCTATGATTCAGACCTTAAGGTATGTATTGTTAAATGGGAAAAAGGTGTCCAATATTACGAGAGGAAAATGGATGTTTTAACACTACCGCGTTGGGATGTACGCACACTCGCGAGACGTCCATTTATCAATCGTGGGGGTAACCGAACTGCTGAGTGGTTTCATCAACACTTACTGTTCGAGGTCAATCATGGCTTCAAATTCTTCAAGCCCCAGGTCCCAAGACGTAAATGTACTGATGAGATTGATCCAAGGACCGGCTGGAAGAAACTTGTCTTGAAAGTGAAGCCACCAAAGACAATGAAAAGTGTTCCTGTGAAGACAATGCCTCAAGATATTTATCTGTTTTTCAACCGTTGGTACTATGACAATCGTACTGGCGAGGCCGTTATTGTTCGTGGTCAAGGACTACAGACTGAGCTCATCAAGATAATCGATCTGATGTGGTTGGTTAATTTATCAGAGACAGACAATGACGTGCTACACAGGAAGCAGATTTTGTTTGAACGCCAAGAAGATTACGACCTGGCTATGCAATTCCAACGTGTCGTTCGTGTATGCCATGAACATGAGATTCATAGTTGCAGAGATTGGCAGACAAAGCGTTTCAAATAAGTTAAAGACAAAGAGCTCAAGACGAGGGGGTGTCTGTTAGTGCACGGTTTTGCGTCTAGAGTCTTTGTATTAATCATTAATGTTTATTTGATATTTAAATGTAATATTTAATGTTTATATTTATCTAATTCGTTAAAGTTATGTATAGTTTGCTAGGAATGTTAGCGAACTAAGACTAGTTCGTTAAGATTGAGTCTAGTTCGCTAGGGATGTTAGCGAACTAGGACATTATAATGTATTCCCTCCTGATTCGTTAGGGGATGTTAACGAATCAGGGGGTGGTTCGTTAAGTTAAGTTATGTAAGGAAGGGGAAGCTGGTTCGCTAGGGGATGTTAGCGAACCAGGTCACCTTCTATATATAGTGAACCACTGTTCACTTGTAAAATAGAGAAGTTTGGAGAGAAATAATATTATTAGGAAAAGTTTAAAGTATTTACTCTCCCTCAAGCTTCAATTAACATTATAATTACATACATACATACTGATAATATATACTACATACTAATAGCAATCGAACTAAGGTATTAGAGAGTTAGATCCGGATAATTAATATTAACATATAGATCTAGATTAGATCTAAGCATTAGATATTGATTAGAACGAGTTAAACGGGATCAAACACCATTAGTAATCTGGTCCATTTTATTTTTCACAGTCAAGTTATCCTAAAGTCCAAGAGTCAAAGCCCAACCATAATTCATCAGGCCCAAGTGTTGTCAGGCCCAAGTGTTGAGTTAGCCGAGAACAGATTATGTCACAGTCTGCATTGACCGAGAACAAGAGTGGACCGAGAACAAGGATGACCGAGAACTACTATTGTTCGGGAGCAAATGTTGACCGAGAACTCTTGGTTTTGGCCGAGAACATCTTATTTAAGCCGAAAACACTTGTTTTTGGCCGAGAACACCTTTTTTAAGCCGAGAACGATCAGAATGAATCAAAACCCTGATAGAAATTTTCCGAGAACCCTCAAATCTACCTGAGAATTAATTATACTGGCCGAAAACTAGAGAATAAGTTGATTTTAGTAACAATTGATTCCCTAAATTATTGGGATTTGAATAAATTCCGAAGATAACACAATCTTTGACCAAATCAATCCTTTTTCTTCTTATCCGATTAATACCTCAACGGAAAAACAACCAATCCACCAAACACACTTAGATCTTGAATCCGTTGATATCAAACCAAGCCTTGAATGGTTCAAAAGGCTCTGATACCAATTGTAATTCCCAAATATGGATCTTTCAACATGATATCAATAAACCTAACATTATTGCGGAATATAACGTCAAGTTATTCAAGATAGACAAGTATAATATGCAAGAACACGAGATAAAGCTTCAAAACATACGCTAGATTAACGTCGGGTTCTTAAGCATAAGGTTACACACAATACTCGTTCACCACAACACAATGAACGACCAACCTGTAAACCCTATACATTATGTCTATATATAGGGAAATCAACAATCTAGCCCAACACTAAGGCCAAGCCCACCGAGATCACAATGTGATCTCGGCTTACATACACAAACACGAAACAAGCTAAGCTAGACATTAACTAAGTACAAACCACCTTAATACATACCCAAATATAAACATTTCAAAGAAACCAACAAAACCCTCCACAAGGTCCTGCAAATCCTAACAGAACCAACCCCAACCAAGCAAGAAACCAAGGGAATGTTGCGTTAGCTCCACAACAGAAAGAAGGTGTATTTGATTGGAGCAATCATGTTGATAACATTGAAAAGGCCAATGTAGCATTCATGGCAAAGATAGAGAATGAAGCCGAGTCCTCATCATCTCAGGTACATTCAAATCTTTCAAAACTTGAATTACTTAAAATGCATGAATAATTGAGAATGACTGTTGAAAAACTACAAAGTGAATATTTTAAGAAAAAAAGCATAATAAATGTATATGAAACAAGTGAGTTGACCAATGAGAATTAAATTAAGAGTCTGGAAGAAGACTGTATGGAAAGTTATTTGAAACAATCCAGAATGTAACTGAAATTGAAGAATTGAAGAAGATGTATTTGGATGAGAAGTTGAAAAATACTCAACTTCAAGTAGAAAATGATTTTCTGAATAATTTAGTTTCAACTGGGAATATTTGTGGGAAGTTAAACAAGATCAAGGAGGAAGATAAGTTTAAGGCTATTCCTCCACCTTTCAATGACAATTACTCTTTGAAGGTGGATAAGGAAAAGAGAAATCCATACATTGATCAGTTTAGAGAAGTGTTTAAAGAAAAGGAAGAATTCATTGAAAATTATAAGTTGGTTGAAGTTGATGACAAGGGTGAGTTTGT
Organism: Bidens hawaiensis; assembly: GCF_021521415.1. NCBI lineage: Eukaryota > Viridiplantae > Streptophyta > Magnoliopsida > Asterales > Asteraceae > Bidens > Bidens hawaiensis. The sequence continues at coordinate 81,024 of NW_027494653.1, read as the reverse complement.
GATAAAGAAAGAAGTGAAAGAAGAGAAGTGTGCTGAGAAGTCTGTTGGTGTGCAAGTGTTTGAAGATGATTTTGATGATGACTATTTGAACAAAGATGACTTGAGTGATTCAAGTGATCAAAGTTCAAGTAATGAAATTTCAAAGGTTGGAAGAAAGGGTAAACCAAACTCAATAAGCAAGCTTCCTTTGCTACCAAAGATAGCTCCCAAGATGAAGAAACACCATGAGTAAATGAGAAGAGAAAAAAAAATCATTTGATATTTGTTATGGTTGAAAGGCAAAGAAAAACAATGAAAAATCAGTCAACAAAGTGCCACAAAGAAGGGAAAGTGTCAAAGAAAACAAGAAAAACAAAAGAAACCATGAAAAATGATGATATTTTCATTCATGTTTACCCTGTTTTCTCAAACCAAGAGTTATTTGATATTGGAGAGGTGGAAAGTATGGAAGACTATGAAAGAAGGTAATCAAAGTTTAGAGGAAAGATAGATGATGAACCAATTAATATGGAAAGGGTAATCTTTGACAATTGAGAAAGACCTTTCTCCTATCTTTATTGACAATACTACTACTTTGTTCATTGTTAGGAACCCAGTCCAACACTCCAAGACCAAGCACATTGAAATCAGACATCATTTCATTAGAGATTGCAGTGAGAAATGTCTTATTGAAATGAAAAGAGTTGATACAAGTGACAATTTGGCTGACTTATTCACCAAGCCACTAGATAAAACTAGATTCCACTTTCTCCTGAAAGCTTTGGGAATGATCAACTCTGATGAAATCGGATTAATGATGTGTGCTCACTGTGCTAACTGATTATTTTTATGGTCTTGTGAGTGAAAGTTGTGATTATGGGCTTGATTATGTGAATGTTAATTGCTTATGTGCATTGAATGACAATTTGTGTGACTTAGGTGTCTATGATACTTAGATTTGATTTAAGTGAGTGCTGACAATATCTTGATAAGTGTGTTTGCATATGATTTAAATTAATGAATCTGTGTTCTTATCTAATATTTTTGAATATGTTGAATGATCTGATGTGATGATGTGTTTAAATAGGATAGAATTTGCATAATTAGTCTTGGTTGAACATTATGTTAAGTCTGCTTGTGTTAATTCATGCCACTCATGTTTTGATTATTCTTGATTATGCTACTTTTTGCTTGTGTCAAAATTCTGCTTTTGTGTTAAAATTTGCATGCTCAAATGAAAATCTTTCATGAAATTTTCACAAAAACATTTTTGACAAACTAATCAAGTTGATGGTGCAGAGACATGATAAGATTATTCAGCTCAAAGCTTTGTAGAAGCTCCAAAAGGTTTTCAATGAAAATTGATCCAACCTTTGGGAACTGATAGTAGATTGATTATTTATACCAATCATATGGATTTAATTGGCTAAAAAGACTATTAGTGCAGTCATTAATATGTATGCTTGCTTTCCATGATGTGTAAAACTGAGGTGATATAAACATAATGAAAATGCTAAACTTAATGTGGAGATACATTGTTGAATATGCATGTTTTAAGATAAATCTCTTCGAATGATAGGCATAAAAATGATTACCCAGTCATACACGAGCCTGCTGGTATTTGGTCATCAGAAATGAAACATCTTATATGACAAAGAACAAATGTGAGAATTTTTTTTTATATTTAACCGAAAGTTGATATATATTCACAAATTTTGAAAGAAAATGCAAACATGAGGGTTAATTATAGAAGTACATAGGTGGGGCATCAATATAAGTCCTTAAACACCTTGAACGAAAGGCCTGTAAGTCCGAACTGCGTGGCATGTAAGTCCAACGTTCAACCTTAATATGTTTGAAAATTTTGAAAAGAAAATATCATAAAGAAAATTTATATGTTCTGTCATAAAATTTTTTTGACCAAATATCAGGGGTTGAAATCAATTTGGGGTGATCTGGGGAAAGCCAAATAAGTTTTGAGAAAAAGTATGGGATATCATAGTGCAATAAGTGTTATCCATTTTTATATTATGCAAACTAATTGAACTCTAAGCATATCACCAATATGTAATGAAATTCAGGCTAAGTCTAGACTTGATGTTAACCTAGCTGATCTGTCATAATAATACAGAGAATGAAGTATTGAAATGTGACTTAATTAATATGATCACATGTTGAGATCTTTTCAGAAAAGAGAAAAAGATTTGAAAGGAAATAACTGAAATTTGTTCTCATTATGCACAATTTTCTCTTAAACTTTGAATTTTCATGAGAAAACTGTTTGATATAAAGTTTAAGTCAAACAGAGTTGCATTTTAACCTTGAATATGTCTGCATACGTATTTTCGAGTATACTTTGATGTTTTCAATCTTTCGAGTAAACTTAGGTGTTTTTATTTGAAGTTTAACTTATTCGAGCAAACTTGATCTTTATTTGTCCTTAAGAGAATTATTCATGTATTATCGAGTACACTTTGATAATTATTTACTTTCGAGTAAACTTGGATGTTTAAAAAATTGTCTTTATCAAGCACACTTGATGACTATACGATACTTGTATGATTATGATTTAAATACGTTTTTCGAGTAAACTTGGTTGTATTAGTTGATATGGTTGTTTGCTTAGCATACTTCATTAAATTAAATGATATTTTCTAAAAAATTGTAAGTGTTTTCGAGTAAACTTCGTTTCTTGAGTAAAGTTCATGCCTCGAGCACACTTAATTATTCCTACAATAATTCAAGTGTTTCTCCAAGCATACTTGCAAAATTTCAAGAGATTTCAAGCAATCTTTACTCCACGAGTACACTTTATGCTTTGAGTATACTTGTATTTAATTATATCAAGTCTTCTCAAGCATACTTTGAACTTTTGAAGTATTGTCGAGTAAACTCTACTTTTGAGTATACTTGAGTGCATATGACTGATATTGTTATTTCTTAAACTTTGCCAAGTCTAAATTAAGTAAGGTTAGTAAGTATAAGGTATTTGTGTAAGGTTGACAAATTAGAAATATTTCTTAGTTATCATTTTTGGAATCTTTATTGATTCCGAGTAAGGTTGCCTATTTGATGAATTATACTTGATTATTTAACTTGTGATTTAGTTCTCGAGCAATCTTGTATATTCGAGTAAGCTTCCTTCATTTTATTCACTTAGTTTATTTTTAATTACTTTAAAATATCTGAGCACACTCTGGGTCCGAGCAAGTTTTTGAAAATGTACTTTATCGAGCAAGCTTTATACTAGTAATTTTAAAATTAAGTTTTTGGGAGTATTCATGCGCAAAACGACAAAATTCATTTAAAACTCACTTTCAAATTTGCAAAGGTACACTATAAAAGGGGGACTTACAAATTTCATTTCACATTTTTCCCTCTTTCCTAATTACATTATTGCCAGTTTGCTTGTTACCCAGAATCCCAACCGTTTATTCATAATCGTAACCAAAATTTATCAGCCAACTAAATCCGACTCGGTAAGCTTCAATTGAATGTTTTCCAATACTCATTGTACGGATTTAGGGATTTAATTTCATTATCACTGACATCTATGTTTAATGTGTAGGTTATCAATTTGTCGAAGAATAGGTTCTTACAAGACTATCTTTTATTTCTTCTTCAAATTATAACTTATTGCATGTTAAAGCTATGAACTATAATAACTAATCATTTCTTTGAATGAGTTTCGAATGACCGAGCTTCTTGCATAAGGTACATGTTACTAATGAAATATTTTTGGTTGGTCTTAAACATTTCCCGTGATGTCTTCTGTCACAACTCTGACAGATTGGTCTTGTGAATTTAAACGATCCTTCCTCCTTTTCTTTGTTTTTCTTCATTTTCTTTTCCTCGGTTTCTTTTTCTCTCCTTTTCCATTCTTATCCTCTTCTTGATTTCTGATATTACCATTCATAAGGTAACCGGCTAATTCCATTGCTGAATCAGCGGTTTGAGGCAAATGAGAACTCACCATGTCACTAATTTCCCGAGGTAAATCCCAAATGTAGCGGGTTACTTTATTGGATTCGGGTGTTACCAAGTGTGGTACAAATATACAATACTCATTAAACTTAGTATTGTATTCCTTGAGATTAGTGTCTTCCACCTTGTGGTTCAAAAACCTAGTTTGAATAAGATCGGTTTTATGCATGGGACAGAACTTTTGTTGCACAAGTTCTTTGAATGCTTCCCACTTCAATTGGTACATGCTTTCTCTAGCCTTTGACATGATTAGGGTATTCCACCATTCCAAAGCTTTGCCTTTAAAGTATTGAGAGTAGCATTAAATATTTTGAATCTCAGTACATTGGCTAATGATAACAATGGACTCGATTTCTTCAAGCCATCGTAAAGTTGATATGGCACATTTATCTCCATAGAATTCTTTTGGTCCATTGGCTTTGAAGTTCTTGAAACTACAGCCTTGGATTACTAATTGTTTCTTTAATTTATGATTGAATTTGCTCTCAGCGTTGGAGCTATTAACACTTTCTTCATGATGAGAAGGATTTCGGTATGGCTATGTTCTAACAGTTTTGCTTGAATGTTGATATTTACTTTTACGTGCTTCCCCATTCATTGCATCGATGAGAGGAGTCATTGTATTATGAATTATTTCTTGAATTTTGACAAGATACTGCTCAGGAATCTCATGTGCAGGTTTTGTCATATCCTTGTTGCTTCTATGAATTGAAGCTTCATCATTATTCTCTTGATTGTTTGGGTTCGACATTCGTTAAACAGAATAGATTTTAGTATGAACGAAATTCTTATTTATATACTAATGACTGAATGTTTGTAACAAATGTGTGACACTGAACAATTGATACAAGTACAAAAGATTGATTTGTTTATCGAATGTTTAATTAACTCTGTCGCATTTCGAGGATATTTCTTTCTAATCTTTCTTGAGGTTGTTCATCTCGTAATGATACAATCTAATTGTTTAATCTTTGTTTGAGAATTTGATGTTTGAGATAATCGTATGAAATGATAATTATTTTATATCATTTTCCCAGTATCTTAATGATGATAGTCGATGAGGTTCTTGAGAGACATCAATACTTTATTGTTCTATATTCTTGAAATAGTTAGTACATACCTTGTGTACAAATAGACCACAAGAATTTCTATAATTCTTTTTTGTTCAGGTCTGTTTCATTTAATCCTTCCTAGTTATTTCATGTAGCATGTGACCAATAGTTGGCTCTGATACAAACCTGTCACACCTCGACTTAGGGCCGAGACGTGTGACCAATAGTTGGTACCTGTTTTATAAATATATCAGAGTTGTAGTTATTTAGCGGAAGTCTTTTAATATATTTTGAGATATTAGCTTATTTGTAAACCTTTATTTATAATAATATAGATTTTAATTTATTTGGAAAACTACTCGGATAATAAATATTTAAGTGTTAAATTTATAAACCTTTGTTTAAATATTGTTTGCAATATTCTAATAATTAAAAACTGAGCCATCTCTACCTTTGTTTAAATATTGTTTGCAATATTCTAATAATCGTTGACTCTAAAAACATTTTATAAATACTTCTTTGACTGAGAAGATGGCTTTCTTGAACAATCTCAGCAGAAACGTCTCTTATTTCTGGGATTTGTGCCACTGCCATACACACACAATTCTGGTTCTTCGGGAACTGACGCCCATTGGAGATTTATTATGACCTCTAGTCTGCGGCCACGAAGCCTTGATTGATAGACTAGATTAATTATGTTCGGATCCAGACACATGTGTACTCGGTCTTAGTTGCTTTTATTTTCTATCTTTTAAATTAGGGATCACGTAATCCCTTAAATCTTTATGTTAGAGATCACGTAATCTCTTAAAATATTTGACTGACTTTGTTTATGATAAACAACCCATTTATCTTGACTGAAAAAGGTTTAACGTATTCTCCTGTGATTTTCTGTTTGAAAACCTTTATGAATGAATGATTGATTAACCTATACTAAAATTGGTTTATATAAATACCCGGACCGTCTTTTAATCCGACTACGGACCTTTAGTCTGGTTTTGATAGCTTTAAACCTTGATTGATCTTTTATTTGAATAATATATTTTTGATATGAATTCCTTCTTTTTGTTTTCCAATCATGTGTTATGTTTCCTCTTCAAGAAGAAATGTCTATGATATGTTTATTCTTCAAGAAGAAACGTCATTTCTCTATAACATTGTAACACCCCGTAACCGCAGCGGAAACGTAAACGGGATGCCACAGACACCTCTGATATCAACCACATTGTTTATAAAGAAAACTGAATACATTAATATACTTCAAATTACATTATCTCATATTTCATTACCGTCTAGGTGATACACACATCATACAATACGATACATAATTCTATTTAATCTAACGTATCATAACATCCTGCACGCAAATTTTACACACATCAAGCACTTAGCACGTAAGCAATCACTTCTGACTATCCACACACAACCCCGTGGCATACTCCGCCCACGGACATGTCCTAAACCGCTATGTCTAACATTACATAGCAAAATATATATAACAACAAAATAGACATGTGCAACTGGCTGGGAAACATCAGCATATCCATGCCGGACCAGTTGGGTTTGTCAGACCAATAGTACTATCCACACTCTACCGCCTTTCAGTTAATCACTCGTGTTCCGGGGCCTTAGAATGTTAGCAACTCAGACAATTACCATCTTAGTACATTTCCGTACGATTCCTGTACAATAAAATATATATAAATACACGCAAATCCATGCGTTCAGCATGTACTTAAACGTTTCAGTAGTAACATGCTTCCGCCCCGGGAAAATATTTAAAAACAATTCAGAAAAAGGGGCTCGTGAAACTCACCTTAGCACATGCAAGCAGGTAACAACAGTAATTATTAGTTAACACGTCCAATCTGTAATATGATCCCTACGATCGTTATTATACAATTATTGTTTATATAATCTTTAAATTTTTTTTAACCGGTACATCTGGGGACACTGTTAACCCAGTACTGTGCCCGTTCCGGGGGCAATGTTAACCCAGAAACACTTCTAGGGACATATGGGGACACTGTTAACCCAGTACTGTACCCGTTCCGGGGGCAATGTTAACCCAGAAACACTTCTCCGGACTCAGATTGTGATATCGTTTAGAGTTCAATAGTCAAATTTCTATTAGTCGTTTTTCCCGTTTTGCGTGCATAGCACGGTTATCCGTTTTTACGTTTCAAAAATGAGTTTGGTCACACACGACCCGAAAATAGTGGTTGACTGATAATTTAATTAAAGTTGTGAAATTAGAGCTCGGTTTAGACGCCCCGATTGGCCGCGGGACCCGTTTCCGTCTTTAGTGTACCGGAAACTGTTAAATTGGATAAAATTACCCAAATCATCCGAATTATTTTCGGATGATTTATTTTTACTTGTTTAACTCAGTTATATGAAAATAGTTCATTTTTAGGGTTTTTATACCCCAGTCAGTTCGTTTAGGCGAACTTTACCGGTTTACGCGTTTTAAGCTTTAAAAGTTTGTTTTTATTTTCTTTTTAGCACAAATAATTATCCGTTCAGTCTCGGATCTTGAAATTTTTCACAAATCACTTTTTGACAGTGGGGAATTTTATAAAAATATTTCCAGAATTAATTTTCATATTTAAGATTTATTTATCTATTTTTAAACACCATTTAAACACTAAATATGTCGTAAATACCAAACGATCTTAGAAAAATCCCAAAATTTTTCCTGGATGACCCCTGCCATCCCCATAGTTCCCTGTAATTTTTTCAGAACCAAAATCTCTTTTTACATTCCATTTTCATTAAAACCGAGCTAGAAAACCCTAGAACTCGTTTAACCGAAAAGCCTACTTAGACTTCTCCAACGGACATAAAATTTTGTGTGTGACTTTTACATGATATAAAAAGCATATCTGCAATTTCCCAGAATTTTTCATGATATTTAACTATTTTTCACCATTTTTAGCCAAAACCAAGCATTAAATTCACCAAATATTCATCCTTTGTCCACAAATTACCAAAAATTCACAGAACTCATATTTTCATGTATTTAACACCTCTGTAAAATTTCATGACCTAACTCTAAACCATCCACAATCTGTCCAAAAACTCATAACCGAACATTAACCGAATATACCTTTTGTTTTCCGCCACTACAAGCTACACACTCGTCTTTCCGCCTTATTTACCACTAAATACAGAACCAACAACCAACATACCACAATACCAAGCAATTTACACTCACGATCAAGCCTCTTACACTATAGTTTCGGTTATTGTTTCAAAACTAAAGTTTAAACCGTAAAAATTCGTTTTTGGTTCGTTTCACTCCTTTCTTGGACCAAGATCCCTTGTATAACCCGTATACATCACTTGATCATGCAAGAATCGGTTTTCATCTTTGAAACCTCATTTTCTTGCAAATAAACTTAAGAAACGAAGATGGAAACGTAAATAACTCAATTTTTACCTCGGTTTTCTTGCTAAAAACTCGGGTTTTTAGATGATCTTGTGGAGAGAATTGATGAACAAAGCTATGGTTGTTTAAAAAAAATAACAATGAATGGGGTTTAACCCCTTTTGGTCCGATCGGTGTGAAGGAGAGGTGGGGTGGGACCCACTTCTCCATTTCTAGCCACATGTTTGGATTTCCGAAATCTGGATAATGTTTTGGATAATCTGGTTCAGTTCGTTTTTCGGCTAAATGTTTAATTTAGCTTAAAACGAGGCTAAAACGGTCGTTTTTCGGCTTAAAAATGAAATTTATATAAAACCGATTTAAAAACTTTAAAAACTTAAACCATGGAATTCATTATCTTAGAACATCATATTATTAATAATCGCGCATCTTTTTCGGCTTGATCGATCGTCTCTTGCTCGGTTTGGTATTAAAGGTTTCGTTTAACGTACCGAAGTACCATTAAATCGAAATCCTTTTTCTGAGCTTTAATTCACTTATCCCGAAGCTTTAATACTTCGTAAACATCACTAAATATCATATATCTCATCTATAATGTAATCCTCGATTCGTTCGGGTTTCAATAACTATCGATCGATTAATCGCATATTCAATACGATGAATTATATATTCACGTATAATCAATACAGTGAACCATGTATTCTCGTATAATTACTATGGTAATTCATGTCCCCGACATTAAATATAACGTAACTATTGTCTACCGGTTAGGGTATACCTGGTTTAGTCGGAATCGTTACAAACATTGATATAAAAAATCTCATGTTTCTTAAATATGAAGAAACACTATTTTTGACTATATCCTTTGTAGGTAAAAGCTTATCTTTCTTAATCATGAAGAAATAATATTTTAGCAATAACCAATGTTTATATAATTTTGTATTTCTTAACCATAAAGAAATCTTATTCAATTATTACTTTGAAACTTGATCAAGGTCTACGCTATACCCCCGATTAGGGTTTAAGCATTGAAATAATGATATTTTATTTGGTCAGAACCCATACCTTGTTTAGCTTAATAATTACCTAGACTTTCGGAAACACTTCCGTACTTGCACGAATATCGGGGTATTTTTGATCTACTTTTATTGGCACGCAAATCGAGGCAACGCTCAGGGTCACCGGATCGTGTACGCACTTCGAGGCAAAATGTCGGGTTACTTTTGGGTGGCACACACTTTGAGTAAACTTCAAAAATTTGGCACAGATTACGAGGTTCGGCAAGCCAAACGATGCTCGGCACCCAAAACGATGTTGAGAGAGAAAGTATTTTAGAGAGAGAGAGGTTTTGGTGTGTTGTGAATGTGCTGTGACCCCTTCTATTATTAGCTGATTTTGGGTCCCATCGCGATACGTGATGGACCCTTTCTTATGGTCATCGCGTATCGCGGTGACTCATGTAGATCAGAGAGTGCCACGTGTCGCCAAGTGGTGGACACACGTCATTATTCTTCAGACCACGTCATCGCATATCGCGTTACCTCCTTGACTATACCCATCGCGTATCGCTATGGGTAAAGATATCAGAAATTTTTGTTTTAATCCCTTTACTTTACTAGCTCGTCATGTCATGTCCTAGCTTCCACTTTCCAAAAACAGTAAGGCGGCTCTTAAGCGGTTTGCGGCGATGTGAGCATGCGAAGTGCGCCATCAAAGCGCCACATTGCACACATCGCCCTTCGCTGTCGTCGTCACCATCGTCATCGCCATCGACATTGCCATCGACCTCGTCCTCGTCCTCGTCTTCGCCCGAGCCCGTGCCCGTGTGCGTGAGCGTCGGGTGCTCCGCACCTTCTGCTAGGACCGCTAGGTGCAGGTTTTGCATAAAAGAATATTACTATGGAAAATGTCTTTCTTATAAAGAGCTTCCATTTCTTTATTACTTTCCATGTGGGATGTGATTTATATTCCTTATTTATACCCATGTGGAATGCTTCCATTTTCTTCCATCTTTCCATGTGAAATGGATTCTTTTCTCCATTTTCTTAATATGGGATTGAACTTCCTTATTTGTATTTTCATTTCCTTAATTCCATAAAATGAAATGTTTTTATTTCTTTAATCCAAATTTTCCATTACTTATTTTGAGAATATTTTTTATCTTTCAACTTTCCTAAGTTGTTAAATTTGGATCGAAATTATGGGGATGTTACAGTTATACCCTCTGGTATGCCAAAACTTTTTGTGGTTGATGGCTTTTGAGTTACTATTTGGTGGATGCATGATTCGAATTCACTCTGGATGGAGTCTAACAGTTGGGTGTGATATGGGAGTTGATTCATTTTGGTGATGAGCTTCTTGAGATGCAAGACCGTAGAACTCAAACTTTTGACCTAAACTGTTGATTCCTCAATGATTTTTGCTTCATCTAACTTAATAGTCTTATATGCAGACCTTATCTAAAATAAAATCAGGATTTCATCGGGAAAACTTTCAGATGCCACTTGTTCATGGTACTGGGACTTCCAAATGGTTGAGAGTAAATGCATCAGCAGTTGTTTCAACATTTGTAGTAGTTGCTCAAAATCCATAATCCAAACCACATGTGGTGATATGGATATTTTCCTCCTTTACCTTTGGGGTAGTACCACCAGTTTTAACATTAGCAGTTTAGACTGGTTTTTGCCTTTCAAGTAAAGAGGTAAAGAGAGGACTGCTCTCAGTGATGTGAAACAGTTTGGTGAGAACCTGAGCTATATTTTCGGTTGTTATGATGTGATTTTCTGGTGGAGGTGATAAACAATGAGCTCTGGGAGAGGGGCTTGGATTTGTAGTGCTGATTAGCCCTTTTACCTTTTATTGTGGGCCCCCCTGTGCTTACAACAGTTTTCTTTCGTGAGGAGGACTGAGGAGTTTGCTTGGGTGGATGTGAGACTTGTTATGAGGAAGTAATAATAGTCATTTTGATTTGGGGCACTCGTGTTACCATTGGTTGTTTAGGCAACTCAACCACTTGAACTACCTTTTTGGGTTTTTCTTGTGAGTGTTGTGGCAGGTGTGGGTTTCTAAGTGCTAGAATGAGCACATTGATCACATGGAGCAATGGGCTCTTGTTATGTAACTGTTGTCGTGGACGACACATTATCAGTTTGGGTAAGTTCCTCCTCATCAACCAAACTTAATGACTTGAAATCCTTCAATCTCGCAAAAATCTTATTGCTGAGACTTTGACTTTTGGCTGATGATCCTTGTTCCAAATTAGCTATTGGTAATACCTTCATGAGATATATGATAAGGAACCTTGGAAACATAAAAAATGGTGGAAGACTGATTGTTAAAAGCAATAGTTTTCTCTAGTGAGAATGGAGTATGCAAGATTTTGAATATTATGTGGCAGCTCATTCCAACTGGTTGTCTTACATGGCATACATAGAAGCATAGTATGAAACAAAAGTTTCATTAGAGGGGGAAAAATTTTAAAAGTGTGACGTTTTGAGTTGAAGCCAAGTATCCCTCTCAATAAAATCTGAATTCATAGTTTGTGGTGCAAATTTTTGTGTGTGATCATCATCATTTAACTCCAAATGTTGATAATGAGTGATGTAGACACAGTTACCTTTATCTTACCTACCTTTGTTTTAATTAACAAAGGAGTTTTGTTATCAATTTAATTGTAATACACTTGAAAAATAATAATAATAACAACAAATTATGTTATGAACGTTTAATATGTAACAATTAATAAAATCTATAATATATATAAATGAAAGCTCAAAAATCATACGTGTAGCGATGTGAACGCCCCCTCCCTTTGTGGAAGCTACCAGATTGCTTGATTTTTAAATAAAGGCTACTCACGCATTTGACCCGAATTCACGGGTGTGGGTCTTACCAAACACATCCACATCCTCGAAAAACTGGTCTTGACGATCTGACCTTAAAAGAGTCATTAGGTATATAGTAGAAGAAGAAGAAGAAGAAGAAGAAGAAGAAAGCTAACCATTGAAGACATCTTAAGACTCCCGGCAATTAGTGGATTAACCCTTGAACCACCACAACATACCAATCCCTACTCACACTAAACCGAAACCCTTTTTACCTTCTGATCTATGCAACCATTCAAAAGGTGGAGATTTGAACTTGTTAGAAGCTTATTTATCACAAGTTTCATTTTGGCTAAGAGTGTTTACATACATACATCACAGGTATGATCAGATATAAAACCGAGTGTGAGTGAACATTGTGAGAACGTGACGTTTTGCATAAACGGAAGCTCATAAAAACAAAAGTTCACTCTTATTTATCACTAACATAAAGATTGGTTATTTTGTTTCGTCTTCTTAAAATTCACTTAAGGGATAGCTATAATCTAAATTTGCTGTTTTTAGAGGATATTTATAAGAAGATTGCTTGAGGACAAGCAATGTTCAATTGTGGGGATGTTTGATGTACATAGAAATATACATCTTTTCAGCATCAAATAATCTCTAAAAACTGCAATTTCTATCTAATAAAATAGCATAAAAGGCTACTTATCATAATAAAACATAATTTCAGGTGAAACCAAGCCCCAAATTTAGAAACAAGCAAAAAGATGAAGAAAAACAGAAGAAAACACAAGAAAACAAAGAAACACGCCCCCATGTCTCAAGAAACACACCCCCATGCTTCTAACGCAAGAAAAGACAAAATCTGGAAGCAAAAGCACGGGGCCGTGCTCATCATGCACGGGGCCATGGACGGGAATACAGAAAAGACAAAGAAGAATTGAACACATGTCACTAAAAAACACGGGGCCGTGCCTACCAACCATGGGGCCGTTGCCACCTCACAGAAAAGACAAAAAAAATCTGGCACATGTCATAAAAATGCACGGGGGCGTGCTCACCAAGCACGGGGTCGTGCCTCACCATCCAGATTGCCTATAAATAGTGGCTCATGTTGCACTCATTGGTGTTCCTTGAAAAGAATTCTCTCCGGTTTTCACTTATAAAAACACACACTAACACTCACTTTGAAGATCTAGTGAAGAGTTTGAAGGCTTGGAGGTCACCACCATCAATCATCATCATCAACCATCATCACCATCATTAAGAAGAAAGATTCGTCTACATTTGGTTAGATTGTTCCAAGTTTAATCATGTATTTGTTATTATCAATCATCTTAATGTTTATAATCATGCTCATTATGAGCTAAACTCCTTTTACCATCTAAAATCTATGAAGAAGCTTTGTTTTACTTGATAATTAATCAAGACATGTGATGTAGTCTAGTAAAGTACATGGTTATATTACAATTATCTTTTGATGAAAAATGTTTCACCATCTTAAATCACTAATTCAAAGTTGGTGGTTATCAATTTTCATTGGCAATCGTTCATGATCGATTCATGTTCTTGAAAGATAGAAATACTTTGATACATTATCGAAACATGGATCCTTATATTGTACTTAGAAATGATGAGATATAAGTTATGATGTATTTTTCTAAACCTTGGTAATCCGAAAATGGCTTTGCTTAGGATATCAAATTAGTTAATGAAATCATATGTTAACAGAAAGTGTAATTATAACCTACATAAATCAACCAAAGGGAGGTTGTGTGATGAACTACAACCACCCGAAGTTGTTAGAATTGGTATTTGAGAAATCGAAGTCAATCCTAATCTTTCTACTTTACAAAACTACTAGCCAACTTAAATTGACATCATTGAGATGGTATGACATTAGGAAAGGGTGGACTTTAAAATGCGCATGCTATCTCCTTAGTGCCAAAGATGCTCACTTAAGGTTTTAAGATTTATCTATCATATATTGCTATGACAAGTTTATCACATGTTCAAATATTAATTATCAATGTTAAAATGGAGTGGATTCTTGATCTTAGATGGTAACCTTCGCATAATTGAACAACTCGTTTAAAATTTATTATATTGGTCACCTATATATTATATATAAGTTTTTACATTTTATAAAAATTTCAAAAATTAACCCCAAAATGATTAAAACCTCTGATTAAAGTAAAACAACGATTTATTATTAGAAACATTTGTGTTCACGGATCGATACTTGGTTCTTACCAATACTATTCTACATATACGATAGGTACACTTGCCTATTTTGTGTGTTTAGTCTTTGTAGAAATCACTTTTATAAATTTAAAACACGATCCTGTGCAAAAGCTAAATCATCCCATCCTTTTATATTTTATACCATACGCACGCACGCATCAGTTAACTTATATATATATAAATATAGGATCCTAAGAGAACCCTTTGCAAAATGAGAACTTGAGAATCATTTTGGACCACTAAAAACACATTTGAAAAAATATTTAAAAAATTATAAAACAAAAAATAATAAAAAAATTTAAAAACTAAAAAAATAAATATTCTTATATTTCATTCTGGTTTCATTAAAAAAAATAAATAAAAAAACATCGTATTATACACATATGTATAATTTTATATAATCTTTAGTTACGTAATATACACATATGTACAGTATCATTTATCTTAAATTATACACATGTGTACAAAAAAACATGTAAATGTACATATATGTATATATTATACATATGTGTATATAATTTAGCTAAACCGAGTTTTTTTTATGAAACCGGGATGATAAAATAAGAATTTTGGTTTATTTACTTTTTTGATTTTTGTGTTCTTTTTTATTTTATAATTTTTTTATTTTTGGGTTTTTTGTGGTCCAAAATGGTTCTCATAGTTCTCAATTTCAAAAAAGTTCTCTCATCATATATATATATATATATATATATATATATATATATATATATATATATATATATATATATATATATATATATATTATTTATACATATTTTCGTTCGTTAAACTTTAAAAATTATTTATTCAAAATAAAATAGACCGGTAACAACAAAATTTCCATAAACGTTATAATATTCAAATTTGATATCAATCTCGTAATGTAAACTAATATTAAATTAATAATTTATTAAAAAATTCGTTAAAATTCTTTAATGTATAAAATCATATTATAATATCCAACTCCATAATAAAATATACATTCAACACTTCTAATTCCCGAGAACCCAATCTATTTACTTTTTAAGCCGTTAGTAATAATTAATTATGTACTTTTAATTCTAGTTCGTGACGTTCAATTGCTTTCGGTTTCATTTACACACTTTCAGTTTATTTCAACTTTGTCTTCAACTTCAAGGTGAGTTTCTCACACTTTTTTACCTTTTTATTACTTTTGGGGGTAACATATATATCATATCCAAATCACAATTTCGTTTATCCACTATTTACAAACTACAATTTGATACATGGACTTGTGTATTACTTGTTACTTGCTCAATATTACTTCCTCATGGATTACTTCAAGATAGTATGATCATACGCCTCTTTTTGCGCTCTAGAAATTTGTTGTTATGAGTGGAAAATAGTCTCATTATCCAAGTACGTTGGTGCACAATCCCAACTGGAAAGGACCTTACTTGTGCTTATCTGAGTACGTTGGTGCACAATCCTAGTTGGAAAGGACTTTACTTGCTCATTTGCACTTGTTCATGGAATTGTATGATTTTTATGTACTTATATCAAAAACTTGTGTGAACTCACCAACTATTCATTTAGTTGACATTATTTTTATATATACGCCAAAGGCACAACAATTAGAAGCTAACACGAGAAGAAGACATTAGTACTTAGGATATTCAACATAAATGGACAAGATGCTTTAATATGTTTGTATTTCTTTATTTGATTTCCAAGCTTGTGTACTTGTTGTTTAAATTAATTTATGATAATATTGTCACCTAATAGTGTCATATGTGTTTCGAGCAATCTGTACGTCAAACTCGAGCGTATCCCGCTTTAGCTGCGGTGTTATAGTTTTAACGTTTTCATGACGGTTTTCGCAACACGAGCCGTTTAAGATCATGTTTTGATATTTAAACCTTCTCTTGTACATAAACTTAGCTTTTGTTTATGACTTTGGGGGGTTGTCTAATAAAATTTCCAAATTTTGTGTCGGTTCACGTTAAAAGTCAAACTTTTCGACTGTTAAAGTTACCGACAAGCCCTTTAAGTCATATTCTTTAAAACGAATTCCTTTTATCCACCAATTATGCATAAATAGCATGTCATTCACCAATATTTCTATATTTAGATCATACAGCAAAATATACAACGAATCAAATTTCAACGAAACATGCTTAAGTCTTAACTACTTGTTTTAATTAACAAGTGAATATATTATTTCTAATATGTCAATACGATGTTTATGCTTCAACTTTTTCAGATCATAATCATTCATGACATGGTCCTAATCTATCAAAATATCATCATCTAAGACAATCACATTCTAAACACTTTATCAATAAAGTTTTCACAATTAGTAACTTTGCTATATTCATGCTTTTCATACAAATCATGTTTTTAAGTATTATTGTTTATAACTCATGCTTAACACATTCAACTCGTTTGACAAAAGCATTCAAATGACTAACATAAAACTTGATCCTAGATTTTTCATTGGTTAACTAACAAAGCTTCTATTATTAGAAATGGACAATATTGTTTAATTTTCTTAACAAATTAACAATTTTCACAATGGTGTTTACCCATATCATACAAATCATCAAACATTTACTTATTCATGTATCAAATATTCAAATCAATCTTTAAGACAAATTGTAAACATCTAAAAGTTTATATTTTATAATAAATCATTTAATCCTAATTATGAGGTGTAATTAGCATTAATCTCAATCTTATATAACAACCTACGGTTCTTATAATCATTTTCAATATTTCAATAATATTCATTCCTATTTCTATCTTTAAATCAATAATCAAACTTAATCAATGATCAATCTCATGTAGAATCAACTTTGATAAATTAAAGTAAGCTATAACATGAGCATAGACAAGCATTTTATTAACTTAATCATCTGCCTACACAAAAATGCATACCCACGACATGCATACACACATAAATGCATTCATCAAATCTTTACTTTTATGATGCATTTTAGCTTGATTATGTAATATTTACCAAATCTAGTATAGGTAACCAAAATCAACTATATATTACCTTGGATTTTGGGGGATCTTAGCAAATAGATGAGGTTTGATCTGGTGTGTGCTAGCTAGATCTTCTATCTCCTCTTGATTACTCCTACAAGCTCTTAAACCCTCACTTAGCTTTCATCGTTATTTAGTATAGTGTGTGTGTGTGAAAATGAAAATGGTTGTGAGGATGGTGGTGGTGGCTGTGAGATTTAAAGGGGAGGGAGGCGGTGGTAGGGTGGTGAGGTGGTAATTATAGGATAGGTGATGTGGTGGTGTAGAGTGTTGAGGTGTTAGTGTAGTGTGTGTGTGTATAAACTCCATCATAATCTTCCTTGATCATGATTGGCGAAGATGGGAGGTGGAGAGAGTGTATGGGAGAGAGAGGGCCGAGAGAGAGAGAGAGAGGGGGAGAGAGGAAAGGGTGGGGTGTTTTGTATTATATTATATAATTTAGGTGATTTAAGGTCTTCTTGGTTTAACGTATTGCGAGAAATAACTAGTCAATCGAACTCCGATCTCAGTAATTTTTGTCAGACTTTAAATGGAAAAAAAATTAATTCTCTAATCATACCCGCTAAAGATAATTTTTTTCTAAAATAGTTGGTGTCAGGTTCTTACGGCGTCCGTTACTGGCATGCAATTGCTAAGTTTCTAATCTTCGTGATTCGAATCTTTTAAAATTAAGTTTATATGTTATCTCTAATATTTCCATATAACTTTTAATTTTAGGCATTTTCTGGCAAGATTAAAATTTTTATTTGTTTTTAATTCTTCACCCGATGTCATTTTGTGTAGTACTCGCTACGCGACAAAATTTAACTTTTTCATAAAAGTCATATGAAACTAAGATTTTTGGACAAAAATGACTTCACTTTATTTATTATATTATTTTATTACATAAGTAGAGTTATATTAGACACAAAGTTGGGTTAATTTTTACCGTATGTCACATTCCCCCTTCCTTTAAGAAATTTCATCTCGAAATTTAAGAAGTAGTGCTGATTTCAGATTCTAAGGGGAAAAGTTGGGGGTACTTCTGCTTCATCGATCTTGGAGTTCCCAAGTAAACTCATGACCTAGCCTTGAATTCCAATGGACCTTGACTAACTTTTTGCGATTTCGCCTGAGCTTTTGGATTTTCCTATCCATAACTTCTACAGGTTCTTCTACGAATCGAAGCTTGTCATCGATTAAGATGTCTTCAATAGGAACGATTAAGGATTCGTCTGACAGACATTTCTTCAGATTTGACACGTGGAACACATTGTATATTACTTTAAGTTATGAAGGTAACTCAAGTCGATATGCTACCGTACCCACTCGCTTAGTAATCTTGAATGATCCAACGTATCAGGGACTCAAATTGCCTCTCTTGTTGAATCTGGCTATTCTTTTCCAGGCTGAGACCTTTAATAAAACTCGATCTCCTACTTGGAATTCCATTTGTCTCCTGCAATTGTCCGCGTAACTCTTTTGTCGATTGGCAGCAGCCTTTAACCTGTCCTTGATCTGGAAAAACCATGTCGGTAGTTTCCTAAACAATTTCAGGTCCTTCCAACTGCTTTGCTCCAACTTCTGCCCAACAAAGTGGGGATCGACACTTCCTTTCGTATAAAGCTTCAAACGATGCAGCTTTAATATTGGAATGGTAACTGTTATTGTAGGAACACTAAGCCAATGAAAGGTGACTATCCTAGCTTTCACCGAAATCTATGACACAGGCTCGCAACATGTCTTCTAATTTTTTAATTGTTCTTTCGCTTTGACCATCAGTCTGAGGGTGATAGGCAGTACTCACGTCTAAGAGAGTGCCTAACGATTCTTGCAGAGATTGCCAAAATCGACAAACAAATCGACCGTCCCTGTCAGTGATGATTGACACGGAAACGCCATGCTTGGCTACGATTTCCTTAAGATAAAGCCTAGTTAATCTCTTCATTTTGTCCTTCTCTCGAATTGGTAAGCAGTGAGCCGATTTCGTCAGTCTGTCAACGATTACCCAAATGAGGTCATGGTGACTGGAGGTTCGCGGTAACTTCGTTATGAAGTCCATGGTGATATTATCCCATTTCCATTTGGGAATTTCGGGTTGTTGTAACAGTCCTGGAGGCTTTCGTAGTGAGACTTGTATGAATAGTTAATCCTAGTGCACGAGTACGCAACGGTTTTTCTCTTTCTTATCGAGTCAATGCGTCAGCCACAACATTTGATTCACCTGGGTGGTAACGAATATCACAGTCATAATCATTGAGTAATTCTACCCATCTGCGTTGTCTCATATTCAACTCTTTTTTATCAAAAATACGCTGGAGGCTTTTATGATCAGTGAATATCGTAAACTTTGTTCCATAGATATAATGTCTCTAGAACTTGAGAGCAAATACAACAGCTCCTAACTCCAAATCATGAGTTGTGTAGTTTTTCTCATCCACTTTGAGTTTTCGTGACGCGTAGGCTATTACCTTGTACCATTGTATAAGCACACATCCGAGACCTATACGATGTATCACAATATACCAAAAATCCATATGTTCCTTCTGGGAGGGACAATATGGGCGCACTACACAACCTTTGTTTCAAAGTCTGAAAGGCTTCTTCTTGTCTTTCTGTCCAATCATATTCCTTTCTTTCTGGTTTAATAGCGTAAGGGGTTGAGCTATTTTGGAGAAATTCTCGATGAATCTCTGATAATACCCAGCGAGACCTAAAAATTGTCGCACTTTAGTAGGTGACCTTGGTCCACATGTATGCCTTGCTCATTGATCACTTGTCCAAGGAAATGTACCTCTCGTAAACAAAAATCACATTTTGAGAATTTTGTGTATAACTTCTCATATATTAGAAGTTCTAAGATTTGCTTCAAATGTTGCTCATGCTCCTTCTTGTTTTGTGAATAAATAAGTATATTATCAATGAATACTATCACGAATTTATCAAGATATGGTTTACAAATTCTATTCATAAGGTCTATAAATACAGCAAGTGCATTTGTTAGGCCAAAAGGCATGACTAAGAATTCATAATGACCATATTGGGTACGGAACGCGGTTTTGTGAACGTCCTCTTCAGGATCTAGTAACTGGTGATATCCAGATCAAAGATCTATCTTTGAATAGTAACTGGATCCTTGTAATTAATCAAACAAATCATCAATCATCGGTATTGGATACCGATTCTTGATGGTCAGTATATTCAACTCTTGATAATCGATACACATTCTAAACGAGTCGTCTTATTTTTCACAAAAAGAACCGGTGCTCCCCAAGGAGAGACACTTGGTCTAATGAACCCTTTATCTAATAATTCCTGAAGCTGATTTGATAGTTCCAGAATTTCAGACATTGCCAATCTATAAGGACATCGGGCTATTGGTGCTGCATCTTGAACTAGATCAATCCTGAATTCAACCTGCCCTGGTGGAGGTAATCCAGGCAAATCTTTTGGAAATACGTTTGGGTAATCTCTTACAACTGGAATGTCTTCTAGCTGTTGTTCTTTAGCCTTAGTATCCACTACGTTGACTAGAAATGTTGGATATCCTTTGCGTAGCATTTTGCGAGTCTTCTTGATACTGGTAAGTCTCAACTCCGAGTTGCCTTATTCGCCTTGAATGACTCATATTTACCACTTGGGAGTGGTAAACGAACCAGTTTTTTTGAGCAAACAGTTTCAGCTTGGTTTTTGGATAACCAGTCAATTCCTACCACTACATCGAAACTGCCTAAATCAACGAGCAACAAATTGATGTCGAACTTATGGCTTGCTAACTGAATACTACAGTTACGAACAACTTCACCGGTTTCAATTAATTTCCCATTAGCTAATTCAATTGAATATCTTGTATCTAATTTACTAGGTTTAATACCAAGAAGGGGTTCAAATTGTTTGGAAACAAAGCTTAAATCAACACCGGTATCAAGAAGTACGTAGGCGTAGTGCTTACTGATAAGAAACATACTAGTAACTACGGAGGAATCCTTCCTGGCTTTTTTCGCATTTATTTCAAAAGCCCTTCCCTTGACATTCTGACCCTTGAGCTTCGGGCAATCTTTCTTGTAATGCCCCACATTACCACATTCAAAATACCCAAAAGTCGGCTTTCCAGAATCTGAGAGTAAGTTCTTGTCATAAAAATCTTGGGTTGGTGCACAAATCGGTTACACTTGTGGCATTTCTACCATTCTCCCATATGACTTCTCCCGCACTTATTGCACCGAGGTGCCTGACTCCAGTTCTTTTCTGTTATGCTTGAGTTAGCCACGAACATTTTCCTCGTATTCAGTTTCTTACTTGTAACACCCTGCTTTTGAAAAAGAATTAATAAAATAAATTTCGTTTATTTAAAATGTGTCGTTTATCGGTTAAGATAAATGTACTATTAGAAGGTGGGCTTGAACTTTAAAAGATGGAATAGGCCTTAGGTCCATGGGCTTAAGGGAGTATAAGTACCCCTTAAACCCTAAACCTTTCCATTTTATCCATCTCTACACCATAGCCTACACCATCAAAAACACACACAAACACCATCCTATATCCCGAACCAAGATCCGAAGGTGAAAACCCGAGTTTGTTGGTGCTGGAACGTCGTAACGAGTCAAACCTACATCAAGACTAGCTCGTGCTCGTAAACTGACTCGCTTAAGGTATGTTAATAACGGAAACTTGTTCATCTAGTTTCGGATTCATTTAGGTAAATCTAGATCTGTACATAACTGTTAAAAATGAATCCAACGCAACAAACCTTACTGAAATTCGTTAATATTTGATGGGTTAACTGATTATTTGATGATCCATAGTTATATATGTGTGAACCGCACCATGTAAAACCTAATATTTGGACGATTGATGGTTTGGGGTTTGTAGGCGCTAGGATTACGAGTTCAATGGTACCAAATTTGTGTTGTTTCGTTGAGAATCGAAGGTTTATTGCAGATCTGATGAAGGTTGACTACGTATGTTCTTATCAATTTTGACCTTGGCCCCTGTAGTCAAAGTTTGGATAAGAACATATGCTCATTCGTTATGATAAACGAATCACCGGTAATTCGTTACGCAGTCATAACGAATGAGACTCATTCGTGTGACTTAATAACGAATGGACCCTTAATTCGTTATCTATCCATTCGTTAGATTAAGATAACGAATCAGGTCATTCGTTATATGCTCATTAGTTAGGACAGGATAACGAATCAAGTCATGTTAAGATAACGAATATGCTAACGAATCATGTCATGTTCTGATAACGAATTAGGCCATCTCCAGATAACGAATTTGGCCATGTTCTGATAACGAATTAGGCCATGAATCGGGCTATGTTCAGATAACGAATTAGGCTTAATTCGTTATAGCGAATGAGTGGGCAAAGTAGATAATAATTTAAAATCCTAATGGAAAATGTGTTAAGACAATTAATGAAAATAAAATTTTTTCAAGCTCACCTGGCAGCTTAACCCCAGCCAGGTGCTCTGCCTCTTGGACCTCGCTAGGGGATGCCGCCCCTAGAACCCCATTGCCAGGGGCACTGCCCCCGGACCCCTGTTCGTTGTGGGTTATAATTAAACTAGAAATACGATATGGATAATGATAGTAATTAATGCGCGTAATTGTTATACAGTTAGCCCTGCGCAGCTAAAGAAAGGGATAACCATTAACGGTGAACGTAACCGAGCTCAGGTGAGTTTCTAGCCCCATTTCCTTGTTATGTTTTCGGGGTTGTGTGCATACTCAATGTGAATGTTAATACACTTACCTTAAATGGTAAGTGTATGTCTTACTGATGAATGAGATAGTTATGTTTATATTATAAATGAATGCTTAATAGTATATGAACGATCTTCGGATATGCACGTATTGTTAAAGAAGGTATAGTGTAGTAAGTATGATATGAGTATGTTGAAGAAAGTATGTAAGAATATTGCATGTATGATATTATGAAAGGTATGTATGAATGTGATAATGATAATGAAAGGTAATGATTGATTAAAGGGTTGCATAACCTAACAATATATGTGAAGGTTAAAGGGTTTCATACCCTAATAATATATGCGAATGTTACAAGGTTGCATACCCTAATAATATATGCGAAGATTATTGGGTGTAATGCTATTTAAAACGTAAGGTATGAATATGAAAGAAAGAAAGTATGAAGGTAAGTAAGTAAATTATAAACGAATGTATGAAAGTATGAAGTATGTATGATTAACTAGAACTCACTCAGCGTAGCTGATTTTTAGTATGCACGCAGGTGAATAGAATAAGATAGCTGGCTTGAGCGGGGGCACATGACAGACGAATAAGAGGCTGGCATCTGAAGACTCAAGATGTTTTATGTTTCATGTTTTAAATTTTATAGACAAGATGGTTGTTTAAGACAAGTTAAGAATTATTGTATAAGGTTTTATGAAAGTTTTAATATTCCGCGAAAGTTTTAATTAACTCTGATTAGTAGAACTGTGTTTATGAGTAAATCCAACGCTAAAGTAGAGCACCAAACCGGGGCTTTACATTCCTATACTGTCCTACGGAGTTATCAACCCACTTTCTCTTTGGATTCATCCCAGCATCCTTCTTTTCGGGAGCCGAATATGCTGATTTCTTACCAGCTGCCTTCAGAATTCCCGTTCGTACAACATTGGTGGTTAGGGTTTTTGCTAATTCTCTGGCAGAATGGATCGTGGTCGGTTTGAAGGAGGTAACCATGCCCCGGATTTTGGGCATCAAACCCCAGAAATATCTCTCGATCCAAGCGTACTCAGGCATACTCTGGCATACCCAGTCATGTCAGTGCATTGAACCGAGAAGTGTACGCGCCGATGTCCGCATCTTCCCTCCTTAAAGTCCAGAACTCGTATTCAATTTTCTAGAGTTCGTTTATGGGACAGTACTTCTTCAACAACAAATCCTTCAACTCGCTCCAGGTCAGACTGTAGGCTGCTTCTTCCCCCATGTTTTGAATTATCGAGTTCCAACATTCTAGAGATTCGTCTTGAAACGAACAAACTCTATACTTGACTCGTTCTAGTGGGGAACGGTTACTTATTTTCATCACAGATTCCATCTTTTCTATCCACCTGACAATTTCCAAAGGACCTTCTGCTCTAGTAAAAGATTTAGCGTTACACCCTTGAAAAGTTTTGTAAGTACATTCGAGTACTGGATTTCCTATTCTCTTAATGTTCAAAAATATTTACTAATTGATAAATTTACTAATTACAGTTTATGTGGAATTATAAAAAGTAATTTCTTTCTTTTTCTACCTAAAGGGTTACCAGTAGCATTCCCAGTTCTAATACTGTTTCTAGTACCATTCCCGGTGTTGTTACCGACACCATTTCCAGTACCTCGATTAATGTTCTGCTGTTCGAGTGTAGAGTTAACATGTTGAGAAATTAGCTGAGTTAACTCTTCATGTGAGGTAGGTAATCCAGATCCTTATCCCTGGCTAGCGGTACTTCGCCTTGTTTTAGGTCTCATCTTTGTATTATTTTCATAACAGAATCAATATATAAGTTAGAATTGTTCATGAGTAAATTTCAAAAATACAACAATCATAAACAAACCATAACATAATATTTTACGATGGAATAGCGTTTACAAAATAACCAAATATACAAAATATGGTGTTATAACATCCATGCATCATATATGGGTCAAACATTTTCATCCCAAAATATAAGGCTAAAAGTGCATAACCAACCAACACCATAGCAAATCACAAAAAAGGTGCTAGAATCTTCATCATAACATTCACCTTAGTCTCCAACAGCTCCACTTTAGGCATCAACATCTCCACTTGACCCACCCTAACTTCCAACATGTTAATCCTATCAATATATTTTCAAAACAAGTCATTACCATTCAACTTCCAGTTTTCATTTTCTAGAAGCTATGTCTGATGGTTTCCTAAAACAGTCTCATATTGGGTCACTTTTTCTTCAAGAGAGGTTATTCTCCCCTCCAAATAATTAACATGAGGACCCTGGTTTTCAACTATCCGTGGGACTAGGGTTAAGGGTGATGGATCGGTAAAGATAACTTTTCCTTTTGCTATAACAGTTTGCTTAGGGGGCGGGGTGGAGGTAGTAGCTAAGTCACTCATCTTCCTCTTACGAGTATAAACCAATAAAGGTGTAGTCTGTGTCGGTGGAATAGACACGAGAGGAGTGAGATCAGTAATGGTAGAGGGTGATGCAGTCTTAGGTTTTTCTCCTAACTTAGACTCGGTATTAGAATTGTAGATAATTGCGGGACCACTAGACATCTGTGACATAAGACATAACCCATACTTAGTAATTATAGTATAAATAAATATAAACCTTATATTTAAATTTTCATAAATTGCAATTTCTACAATTTACCTTTACCTTCAGCCTCGTGAATTGGGAAGAATGCGAGTTTGAATATTCGGGTTATAGTTTAGAATCTTCTTTTTAATTTTTTTTCCTATTTCACTATAACCATTGGCTCTGATGCATTTTATGTCACACCCCGAAAACCCTTAATTCAAACAGCGAAAGACTTAGCTTAACGCGATCGGGTGGTGACAAATGTTGCTAGCCAATCATAGTAAATATATATTTATTTTCTTAAAAGTGAACTTTATTAAAATCAGAGTTTACACGTGTGTTGACACCCCAAGTCTTATTTAAATAACAAAAGTCCATCACGCTTATTTATTCAAACTTCAAACTCGACATCTCCATCCTTTCCCAACTTCACGAAGCTTCCAACCGTCATTTACCTGAAAGGCATATTAAAAACGTTTGTCAACACAAATGTTGGTGAGTTCTCAAATAAACATTTATTTATATAAACCTCACGGTATAATGGTTTAGCGACCATTATACACCAATTTGTTACCATAAGCAACGATAATATTTATTCATCACCAAACCTTTAAACTTTACATATTATTTGTTAAACAAATCTTATTAATTTTAAACTAGCTTAGATTACGATGCGTGTATGACAAAATGCTCCCACTTTTAATCCAATGCGAATGGAAGCGGGGAGCGTCACCCCAATAGATCTACCAATATTTACATGCCTTTATTTATTTTCGTTAACAGTTATTTAACCAATTTAATCATCCACTATAATACGGTTTCTAAAATAACATGCATTTAAATATAATATGTATTTCCCCCAAAATAATAGTTAAAATATTTAAAAACAAGGGGCTTTAAGAGAAACTCACGGTTTGACGATCGATTAGAGATTTTCCAAATGTCTATACATGTTTATATTTTATAAGTTCGGCTTTAAATGACTCATTGACGACTTTTATATTTTTGTTTATTTCCTAATTCTAAGTTATCACAAAAGCATATATGCACACAAAAATTTCTAACTTATTTTCCTATTTATCTAACAATTTAGCAAACAAACAATGATTAAATATTATACGATTAATTATTATTTATAATAAAATAAAATATTTTTAGTTGCTGGAATAATAAATAATAAATAAAATATAAGTTTTAATATTGTTTAGTATATAAAGCCGTTTTAGTCGGTTTTACCGGTTTCACAATTAATGGCAAATCGGTTAACTTTTTAGTAAAAATTTGATGTTTTAAATTTTTAAAACAATTTTTATATGAGTTTAGTCAAGTTTTACTAGTTATTTTAATAAAATAATTTAGTTTTTATTTTGGTTATTATTTTTTCAAAAACGGTCGTTTTAACGTTTTTGTGTCGGTGCTCACGACATGAACCGTTTAAGATCAAGTTTTGATATTTAATTCTTTTCTGGTACATAAACTTAGGTTTTGTACAAGAACTTTATGACTTTATGGCCTGCTCTAATAAAATTTCCAAATTTTGTGTCAGTTCATGTTAAAAGTCGAACTTTTCGACCGTTAAAGTTACCGACAAGCCATTTAAGTCATATTCTTTAAAACGAATTCATTTTATCCATCAATTATGCACAAATAGCATGTAATTTGCCAATATTTTCAGATTTAGATCATATAGCAAAATATACAACAAACCAAATTTCAATGAAATATACTTAAGTATTAACTACATGTTTTTATTAACAAGTAAATATATTATTTATAATATGTTAATATGATGTTGATGTATCAACTTTTTCAGATCATAATCATTCATCTTATGTACCTAATCTATCATAGTATCATCATCTAAGACAATCATATTCTAAACATTTTATCAATAAAGTTTTCACAATTAGTAACTTTTCTATATTCATGCTTTTCATACAAATAAAGTTTTCAAGTATTATTTTTTATAACTCATGCTTAACACATTCAACTAGTTTGACAAAAGCATTCAAATGACTAACATACAATTTGATCCTAGATTTTTTATTAGTTAACTAACAAAGTTTCTATTATTAGAAATTGACAATAATGTTTAATTTTCTGAACAACTTAACAATCATCACAATGGTGTTTACCCATACCATACTAATCATCAAGCATTTATGTATTCATGTATCAAATATTCTAATCAATCTTTAAGACAAATTGTACACATCTAAAAGTTTCAATTTTATAATAAATCATTTAATCCTAATTATGAGGTTTAATTAGCATTAATCTCAATCTTATATAACAACCTACTGTTCTTATCATTTTCAATATTTCAATCTCACTTCTATTTCTATCTTTAAATCAATAATCAAACTTAATCAATGAACAATCTATGTAGAATCAACTTTGATAAATTAAAGTAAGCTATAATATGAACATAAACAAGTATTTTATTAACTGAAACATCTCCCTACACACACATGCATACCCACGGCATGCATACACACACAAATTCATTCTTCAAATCTTTACATTTAAGATGAATTTTGGTTTGATTATGTAATATTTTACCAAATCTAGTATAGGTAACCAAAATCAATTATATCTTACCTTGGATTTTGGGTGATCTTATCAAATAGATGAGGTTTGATCTTGTGTGTGCTGGCTAGATCTTCTATCTCCTCTTGATTACCCCTACAAGCTCTTCAAGCCTCACTTAGCTTCCATGGTTACTTAGTATATTATGTGTGTGAATATGAAAATGGGTGTGGGGATGGTGGTGGTGGTTGTGATATATAAAGGGGGGGGGGGGAGGTGGTGGTAGAGTGGTGACGTGACAACTATAGGATATGTGATGTGGTGGTGTAGAGTGTTGAGTTGTTGATGTAGTGTGTGTTTATAATCTCAATCATGATCTTCCTTGATCATGAATGGAGAAAATGGGAGGTGGAGAGAGTGTGAGGGAGAGAGGTAGAGGGAGAGGAAATGGTGGGGTGTTGGGTATTATTTTAGATAATTTAGGTGATTTAAGGTGTTTTATGTTTAACGTATTGCGAGAACTAACGAGTCAATCGAACTTCGATCTTGGTATTTTTGTTAGACTTTAAACGAAATTAATTCCCTTATAATACCAGCTAATGATAATATTTTTCTTAAATAGTTGGTGTCAGGTTCTTACGGTGTCTGTTACTCGCTTGCGATTGCTAAAGTTTATAATCTTCGCGATTCGAATCTTCTAAAATTAAGTTTATATGTTATCTCTAATATTTCCATATAACTTTTAATTTTTCGAGGCATTTATGACACGATTAATATTTTATTTTTTTAAGTCGTCACCCGAGGTCATTTTGCTAGTATTCGCTACGCGACCAAATTTAACTTTTTCGAACCTTTAATAATATAAAGTCTTATGAAACTAAGATTTTTGGACAAAAGTGACTTCACTTTATTTATTATATTATTTTATTACATAAGTACGGTTATATTAGACACAAAGTTGGGTTAATTTTTACCGTATGTCACACTGGTCATGATTAATTTTTAAGCTTCTCGAAAGTCTTCCTATCAAATGTTTTTCAAAACGAGAAATTAAAATGGACCAGTTAGATGGGGATAACGAGTCATGGGGATGGGTACACATGTTTCATATCGGCAGCCCATCTCCTCCCGTGCGTGGGCGAGATTTGCTTTATATATAATAGACATATAATATATAGATATACACACATGTTATATGAGTGGTATTATGAGTGTAACCAATATGTTCATGATATGTAGAACTTGTTTTTCATATGCATGTCAAGATTTTAGTACCACCACCTATATGAAGAATTAGGACAGTTGAAACCCATATACAATGGCCTTTACATAAAAAAAAATACTCCCTACCATACATTATCCACTAGGAGCCAAGTTTGTACATTTTCCTTTCACTTGTTAAACCCACATCATAAGTCTTGTTAGCCTTGGCATTTTGTTTTAACCCTATGGATGAAAACCTGATATGTTAAGAGTTGTATATAAGTAATTTGTTAAGCATAGTACACAATGTACGTATGTCTCGAGTCAGTAGTTATTTGTATATATATTCTATTGATTTTTGAGTTTTGTTACAATATATATATATATATAGGGGTGGGATCTAGAGAGAACTTCTCTTAAAGAGAGAACTAGAGAACTCATCCTAACACCATTGATTTTAATTGATTAAAGGCTAATAAAAAGGTAGAGAGAAAATAAAAGGTTCATGATTTTTTAATGAGGGAGGGTAATATTGGAATTGATAAAATTACACACGTTCTTTCTTCCCTCTTCTCGTTCACTCATGTCTCCCATTTGTGATCTAGGGTTTCAGTTTCCATCAATCAATCGTCTAGTTCGTCAATCAACAAAATCAAAGCACGAATCCGAAGAAAACTAACAGGTAAACTATTGTAATTTTTAATTTCACATATCATTAGTGTCGGGTAGGCGTATTATACACCAATCAAGCACAAAGAAAGGCTATCGTGTTCGACAGGCTTTATTTTTGTTTTGATTTTGTCTAATCGAATAACAATACAGCATCATTGAACACTAATTTGTGTACTTATTATAAATGATAACTGTGAATGGTCCAGACATTGATGATTTTCAAGAAATTGATTGTCCCACCATTGTTGGTCGGTTCAATTGCTTATGGATCCACGATTAATAAAGGTGTAACGTGTTGTCAATACACAATGAGTTGGTTGGTTATTAACTGTCCAACTTAAGTAAGTTTTATGTTTATTAAGGTTGCACACAAAGTGCTCGATGAATTGCTTGTGAGCGGAAACATGTCTTAGGACTGATTTATGGCCTCAATGCGCATATTTAGACAATGGGAAAACACGAATGCAATTGTATTAGTCAATTTTTATGCATTATCTACAACAATTAGTAAGCTTTTATGATTTGTCAAGTATTACATATATGAAGTGCATAATTGATGTATCAGTTATCTACCAAGTACATATATGGTGCTTGTCTATTAAATACAGATGTGGCTTGTTGTATTACATATATGCATTACTTGTCTAATATGTACAGTCTGTTGTATTACATATATGTAGCAGCTATCTATTACGTATATGCAACACTAATTTGTTACGTAAATATATCATTTATATATTACATGCATATGAAGTCTATTGTAATACTTATATGCAACACTTGTCTATTACGTACGTATGCAAATATGATGTATTACATATATGCAATAGTTTTCTGTTATATACATATACAGTTTGTTGTATTGCATATATGCATCACTTATAATTTATGCATTAGTTATCTATCAAGTACTTATGTAGTCTGTTATATTATATATATGCGACACTTATTTATTATATATATATACGTATTTTGTAGTATTACACGTATAAACGGTTCTCATGTATTACATAGATATGCAATACAATTGTAGTAGATGTATATGCATTACTTGTGTATTACGTATATGCATTACTTTTTTATTACACACATATATGTAATATGTTTGAATTTAATAATATTAATGTAACCACACATATTTGTTAATGTTGCATATATGTCGTGTATCTACATATGTGTGATACATATGCATTACATATATGTATTACTATTGTATTACGTATAGAACTAACCATCGGTTTTAATTTTAACTAGGTGGTGAAGAGCATAAAGCGAATAAGGTATCAAGAAAAAGAAAACATGGTACTGGGTAAATATGGGGTTATACAAACCCGATGCGTGAGAAAAGAAGTACATGTTTTGGAATATGATGTCAATGAAACAACGAGATGTTGTTTGAAGCTTAAGATTTGGAACAGTTAGTGTCAATACAATATGAATGTTATGGGATGTGAATGTTAGAGTTAGAAACAAGTGGAAGTTGAAGTATCCACTTGACAAAGAGGAATAAATGTCAATTTTAGTATGTGTTGTATGTATTTGTTTAATGTGAACAGATCAACTTTTTTCCCTTTCATTTGTACCTTTTTATAATTGTAATATTGAAGTTGGAATGAACATAAGAAAATCTTTCTTTATAGTGTGTGTTTGTGTGTGTGCGTAACCGGGTCAAAACCAATGCCTTTGAAGATAAAAAGCTCGTTGGATCAATTTTCAAGTTTGGGTTGTATTTTGTATTGCTTGGATTAATGTTAGATATATAATTTTTGGATGAAAGGTTTGGACTTTTTCAGGTTTTGATTAATTGTTTGGATTTTTTTCAAGTTTGCATAGTTCATGTTGCATAAAAATTTTATGATAAGATATAGCTTGCACATATTCACATTAATCAAATTAATAGTTCGCATATATTCACATTCATGTTGTATAAGAATTTTGTAAATATAAACTGGAGTTAATTGGCGTGCTAGCTGCTGGAAACTATATGTGAGGGTTTGCACTGCTGCAAATTGCAGGTTAGCAAAATCTAGAAGCCAATCTAGGTACAATTTCACAATGTGTTTTTTCTTGACGTATACAAAACAATCATAACAAACTTAGATCAATTTAAAATGTGATATAGAGTATATCTAATAAATAAAGTCTTAAAGATACACCCCTTTGTTAACACGTAATGAGGTAGCAATTCCCATTTAAACCCAATTTAAAAAAATGCATTTGCTACATATTGATGGTAAATCAGAAAACCAGTGAAAATCGTGTACTAAACCTATATAACCCGTTTAAAAGCCTTTACCAAATCATGTGCAAATGGTATGGTTCAACTAGATACATTTATACACATAGGAATGTAAGCTTAACCAGAACATTCAACTAAAAATACCATACAACAATTAACACAAACACATAAAAGTACTGTTATATTCATATTCATTTCATCACAAAACACCCGATTATAACAATCCACACAAAAACTCAAAGAATTCTTCAATCCAACTGTCATATGTTTTTCACACACCCATATAAACTATAACAAAACAAATCCAACTATTTAATATACATACACATCTATTCTAAAAATATACTTTTTTACATAATCTTTTTGTATTCCAAACCGAGCCCCTAGAAAGGATTTTAGCGCCCCTCTTTAGATAAGAAGCAGAACGTGCCAGTTCTGCCATTACCTACAACCACCATTAAATCCGCAACCTTCTCCTCTGCCATCTTCATTGGTTAACACCACCAGGTCTAAAAATCATGACACACAACTAGTACCATTTTCTCCACCTACTTAATATAACCCGTCAATTTATGACCCTCCGGTCTTGAATACTTTTTCTTTTAGCCTATCCCCTTGTATTCCAAACCATGTATTATTTTTCCACCATTGTTTTTTTTTACTCCTGTTTATTTTCCAACACGTCGTTTTCTTTCTTTGTTGATATCTTCTTATCTTGATGATATTTATCACCTGGTTATTGATTATGTTAACAGTTAATATTTACAAGTAATATAGTAGTAATTCAATAGTACTGCATATATGTAACACAACACACTACGTATGCATTTAATACACATGAACTGCATACATGTAACACATATATGCAAGTAATATATAAATGTTGCATATGTGTAAGCCAATAATAGACTATATATTCATGTGATAGACAAGTGTTGCATATATGTAATACAAGATACTACATATTATGACCAAACAAAATATCATCTTTTCTTTGAGTAATACTATTTCTGAGCAAATGAACATTAACTAATATATTAATAATATACAATATTATATTACATATATGCAATATATAACATGTCATTACATATATGTAGTATATAAATAAAACATTATCTTGTTGTTCAAAACCAAACCAACAGATTGGAAGATAATAACATTAGAATTGCCGACATCTGATTCATTATCAACAAATGAACTCGTTTGGGCACTCTAGTAAAACAAATTCGGTTTTTTTTTCTACTCAATTAGTACATGCTTCTAACCTATAATCGTTTGGGCAATACAATCAAACAAATTAGGGTTCGTCTAATTGTCAAAATAAGCAATACATGTTCAATTCCAAAGTAAAACGATTGTAAAGCAGTAAAAAACATGATTGCGAAAGAAAAAAGTTGCAGTCTGATTGTATATACATGAAGATGACATGTTAAATGAATGAAATAATCGATTATTAGGGTTCAGAACTAACCGATTTGTCACGATTTACAGTTTGCAGGTGTTAATTTATCATAAATGAATGATTAATTTGCATCAGGGATCATTTAGAATTCAAGAAAGAGTAAAATAAACAAATGGCTCATATTTTGGGATCAAGTATGCATCTCTCGTGGACATGAGTTTGAAGTTAATTAAAAGATATAATGAGTTAAATGAGCATAATGAGTACAATGAATTATTTATGGAGTAAACAAGAGGTGAAGTTGTCACACATGTGAGAATATATGGACCATGAATTAAATTAAGTCATAATCAATTTAATTGGCCGAAAGTAAACGAAAAGTTCATGAGCTGAAAAAAATATTCGATGAACTAAAAAGGTTATTGAGCTTCTAATTACAAACAATAATAGTGGGCATATTAAGTGGGCATGCTTACATATAAACTAAAAGGGCAGGGTAAACACAATTGAGGGTTACGAATGGCTGGTTGGGTTCGTAAAGAGAAAGAGTTTTTTACGAGACGACAGTTAAGGTTTTACAGAGAAACAACAAGTTTTTCTCTGACAACTCTATGTTGATTTTGTGTTCATGAAGATGCAAGGCTAACCCCCCTTCGTGAATATTTCAGGTGTAGGGTTTTGTGTAAAATTGTTATGATCGGATTCTATATTTTTAATTGTTTCAAAGGTTGATTGATTGTCTTATTTTATCTTGTTTTACTTTGTTGATTGATTGTTTAAACAATTTGTGTTTTTATTTATCAATTCTTGCATCAACTATTCAGTTGTGTTCATCAACATTTAGGACAATGTTCACGTGTCATTGATCCGATAGCAGTTAGTCATTGCATAATAATTGGTTTTCATAATATAAACTGGTAATTTGGTAGATTGCGTTCAGTCGTATCAACAATTCAGATAGGGTTTCGTTTGTCATCACAACCAAACTATTAGGTCTAGTAATTACTGCGCAGTCAACTTAAAAAGAATCCGTGACTAGTTTGTTATCACATTACCTGAACCTGAAGTGAATCACTCGTTTCTTAAATTATTTGCAAATCATAAAAGTAATCGTGTCATATTCGAAACAACTTTCTAAACTGTTTTACATCGTCTATCCGCTTAGTTAATTAATCTTTTAAAGTCATGAGTCAAATTTGCACTTTTCACAAATTCCCTGTGAAGATGACCTTTACTTACCCATACTAGTTATAGGTACTTAAGTTAATAATATACTTGTTTTTTATTAAATTAAGACATTTACATCAGTTATGAAGATCCAAAAAATATAAAGCTTCAATGACTTCAACCCACTTAAAGTTGTAACTCATGTGAACCTTTCACTTAATTTGTGAATCCTTCAAATTCTTTCATTTTTCAATAGACACTAAAACCAAACACCAAACAAACTAAATACAAACTGAAACGAAACTAAACTAAAAACAAAAACAAAACCAAAACCAAAACCTAAATAAAACCAAATATCAATAAAACTAAACAAAAACTGAAATGAAACTTAAAACTAATACTGATAAATCTAAAACCGAATAAAAAAAACTGCAAAAACCAAAATGAAAAACTAAATGAAGTTAAACCCACCTAACCAAAAAAAATACAAAACTAAACTGAAACGAAACAACTTTATAAAAACTAAAACTGAACAAAAACTAAAAACTGAAATGAAACCAAAATAAAAAAATAACCACCATGAAATTTTGAAAAGAAAACCCAAGCTCATTAAGGAACACATGTATTATTATTATTATTATTATTATTATTATTATTATTATTAAAGATTAGAATATGTTGAATGTAATTAAGTTGAATAAATTTAATATAATTTTAAATTATTTTAGGGATTTTTACATATACCCCCCTTATTAAGCCTCTTAATTACATATTTTTCCAAAATTAGAACCTTAATTACATATTTTCCCTTTTTGATATATAATTACCCTTTTACCCTTTCAATTTACAAATACCCTAATTGAAAAAAGTTAAACCTCGCCTCTCCACTGTGCTTCACGAGATTCTTTGTCATTCAAGAGATTCTTTGCCGTTTAATTCTTCTTTGGTGAGAACGGCTGTCGTAACCTGCAGTCTTTTGGCTTCCATTCACGCAGCAGATTCCAAACAAGAACAATCTCTTCGTAATCGACTCTTCTTTTGTCGTCTGATATGTTGAGTTCATTTAGGGTCTTTTAATATTTATAAGATGTCATATATGGTTGCTGCAAACCATGTGATTCTTGGTTATAGCAGGCTAAGGTTCAGAAAAATGCTTCAAACTGAAGCTAACATGGGTCTGTGTGCAGAACTTGAAATTTTAATGATGGTGAGCATAATGCCTTTCACATTGCCCCTAGACAGTTTAATGATGATGATAGAGTCTAGGTAAAACTTTTTTTTTTCATTTATATTATTATTATTGTATATTTGTTCAGCTAATTTTGATGGGAAATATTCAATCAATAAACTATATAGCGAATACATTTTTATATTTGTTAATGATTAAAAAAATCAACTTCATTGGAATTTATTAACTTCGATATGTTCGTGTTTAACATTTATTAAATTCGATATGTTCGTGTTTAACACCGACTCGATTTAAGTATAAATTGGGGATATATGTAATTGTTGCTATTAAGAAGGGATATATGTAAATAGTTTAATTAGTTCATTAAGGGTAAAACGGTCATTTAGTTAGTTGATTTTAATGAAATGGGGAGATATGTAATTTATGTGGTTTAGGGAGAGAAAATGTGTAATTGATTTCTTAATGATGAATAAATATGTAATAAGGGAACTTAGGAATGTGATATATGTAAATGCCCCATTATTTTATTAGCAAGAAATTATGAGAATACATATTATCTATGGAAATGGTTATTATACTTTAATAGTACAGTAGATTAACCAATCGAAAGAAAGTGTCTTAAAACTTTATTGCTTGAATAGTATAGGTAGATTGTATTCATTAACTTAGATTAAGTAGTCGAATCCTAACACACTTTTTACCCTAGACTTTGATTAAATGCAATTTAAGTATAAAATATGTTAAATAAGTTTGTTATTGAGTTTAAAATATTCAAACAACTTAAACAAACATAATTCTACATACTTAACGCATACCAACACGAATGATAATCTCTCATTAATAAATAAAAATCCAAAATCTTAAACGAGTAGGGTTTTGTCACAACCCCATAATAGGTCTAGGGGTGCGACCAACAATTGGTACCACATTTGTAATTAAATCAGAGTTGCGAGTTAATGCGGAAGACTTTATAAAACATGTGAATTTAAGTTATAAATATTTACATTACAAAAGACGAGACAAAATGTCTCGCTTAAGTTTACTTATTTATATGTTTACAAAACCACCATTAGTTATAATTATGTTTAACAAAATATCCGAGCCATCGGATGCTTGAGCACTTCGTCTTCACAAGCCTATTCTTGATTACCTGCAAAATGTTAAGAAAATACGTCAGCAACAAATGCTGGTGAATATGCTAACGCTAAAAATATTTTTCTTTACTTAATCACCCCTCGAGACCACGTAATTCTCGGCCCATCTTGGCTTAGGAATAATCAAGTTAAAACAATATCATTATAAACTTGAGTCTCTACACTAGGTCACCTCAACAAACATCGCAGCGTTCGACTTAGTTAAGTACCCGTATGTATACACATGGTCATTACTCCCCGCATACAAGCGTGACTATAACCAAGTGTGGTGCGATGTGCCCACCACGTTATTACCACATATGTAACGATCCAGACAAACGTATACTACAGCCTGAGGGCTAGGCTTATACTCTTATTTATAATGTTTTTAGAGACACTTAGTCTCATGTAAAGTTTTTCATATAACAAGTTGACTCTTTTGAAAACAAGTTTGTAAAAGTTGGGGCGTATTCACCTTTTCACTTTGGATCGGCTTCAACAATGTCTGAGGGTCTTTCCCTTGCTATCTCGCACCTATAGTACGAGTATAACTTTTTGTTTATCGGATATACAATCCGGCTTATGGCCTTTAGTCTTATTTTATAAACTTTACCTCGATGAACCTTTAGTTCAAAATCTCTTTTACTTTAAAACCTTAAGTTAAAAAGTAATATTATAAACCTTTAGTTTATTTTAAAACCCTTACGTTTCTTCTTCTTCTTCTTTAAGAAATGTATTCTTTTCTTTGTTATTTAAGAATACTCATTATTATTTAAATAAAATTTATAACAAAGAATAATCATACACACTTTTATATATATATATATATATATATATATATATATATATATATATATATATATATATACACATATATATATTTATATTTCTTTTCTCTTTTCTGTTTATTTCTTTGTTATATTTTTTTGTTTTATCGAGTTATCGAGTATAACCTCGACTTATGGTATTAAGCCTTTTCAATATTTTATTATTATTTTATTCGGGCATTATGCCTACCTTTGTCGGTTTATAAGTATCTTAGAAAGTTGGGCAGCACTTCGACGCCTTTCACTCTTTTCAACTCTTTCTTTAATCGATACTTCGCTTCGGCACGCAAATCGAGACACCAATATTCTTCCACGTCGGCACGTTTTACGAGGCAACTTGTTGGGACACCAAAGTGGTCATATGTTGTTGATGGAATGGTGGCACGGTTTATCAAGGAGTCGAGGGCACGAAAATCAAGGTTCGTCGTTGTGGCACGTTTTACGAGGAGATTCTAGAGAGAGTGGATATTCTAGAGAGAGAGATGACAGCTCAGGTTTTGGGGTGATGGGATGAGAGGCCGATGGCCTCTATTTATAAGCTGATTTGGAAGCCCGTCTACGCGACGGCCTCCTGGCTAGCCCGTCGCGTATCGCGACGTAGGCTTGACCAGTCACCCACTAGACCTGCCACGTGTCGCCACATGGCAGGTGTTATGCCACGTGGCGACAGACGTGCCACGTGTGGCCACGTGGCATGCCACACATAAAGTTGTTAGACAACCCATCGCGATACGCGATGGGTTTCTCTTCTGATCCATCGCGTATCGCGATGGCTCAGAAAACCAGAATTTTCGTTTTTGACCTTGAAGTTTGGAATTTGGCATATTTGATTCCTTAACTTTGGAACTTGACATTTTTAACTCAAAATTTTTCGTGATGTTACATCATCCCCACCTTGAAATAAATCTCGTCATTGAGATTACTTTATGAGAATAAATGGGGGTATTTCTTCTTCATTTCGGACTCAAGTTCCCATGTATACTCGGGCCCCCTTCGAGAGTCCCATTTTACTTTCACAATTTTCAAGGTTCGTCTTTTTAATTTCTTTGTTTTTGAATCTTCTATTTGAATCGGACGTTCTACGAATTTTAAGTTTTCATTTATTTCAACGTCTTTTAGAGGCATGGCTAAAGATTCATCGGCTAGACATTTACGCAGATTCGAAACATGAAATACGTCGTGTATTCCTTGCATTTCCTCGGGTAGTTGCAAACGGTATGCAACATTACCAATTCGTTCAAGTACCTCGAAGTGTCCAACGAATCGAGGACTTACCTTTCCTTTCTTACCGAAGCGAACTACGCCTTTCCATGGCGAGACTTTCAAAAGAACTTTGTCACCAACATTGAACTCCAACGGCTTACGACGGACATCGGCATAACTCTTTTGGCGATCAAATGTCGTCATAAGTTGTTCTCGGATTTGGAGAACTTTATCGGTAGTTTCTTGGACTATCTTGGGTCCAGACAATTGATTATCTCCAGTTTCAGACCAACACACGGGCGTTCTACACTTTCGACCATACAACGCCTCAAATGGTGTGGCTTGAATACTTGTGTGATAACTATTGTCACATGAGAATTCTATTAGGTGTAACTGGTCATCCCAACTTCCACCTAAATCTATTACACAAGCGCGAAGCATATCTT
The DNA here is from genome assembly GCF_021521415.1 of Bidens hawaiensis. Classification (NCBI taxonomy): domain Eukaryota; kingdom Viridiplantae; phylum Streptophyta; class Magnoliopsida; order Asterales; family Asteraceae; genus Bidens; species Bidens hawaiensis. The sequence continues at coordinate 41,252 of NW_027494653.1, read as the reverse complement.
CCAACGTTTGAATCGTCATTTCGCTTTGCCCATCGGTTTGTCGGTGATTGGCAGTGCTAAGGTTTAGCTTGGTGCCTAACGCTTGTTGGAAGCTATTCCAGAAATGAGACGTGAAACGACTGTCTCAATTAGAGATTATAGATAGCGGTACTCCATGTAAAGCAACAATGTTGTTCACATAGATTCGTGCTAGTCTATCCATTGAGTACGATTCATTGATAGGTATGAAATGCACGGACTTTGTTAATCGGTCCATGATCACCCAAATAGCATTATGTTGTCGAGTCGTCTTTGGGAGTTTGGTGATAAAATCTATTGTTATTAATTCCCACTTCCATACGGGAAGTTCAGGTGGTTGAAGCAATCCTGAAGGCTTTTGGTATTCAGCCTTGACTTTCAAACAAGTTAGACATTTCGTCACATGCGAAGCGATATCTCTTTTCATTCCATTCCACCAGTAGTTGGGTTTGAGATTTTGGTACATTTTGTCACTACCGGGGTGCATCATGTATTTCGATTTATGAGGTTTGTTCATTATTCTTTCACGTAAGCCCCCAACGATTGGTACCCGAATCCGGTTTCCCCTTCTAAGGATACCATCGTCACCTTTGACTAACGAGTCAATGGTGCCGTTACGTTTTTCGTCGGAGATCTTATGTTCATTGATCGCTTGAGTTTTAGCGGATTTGATTTGTTCGATAAGGTCAATTTGAAGTTCTAATCTTAAAGCTTGGACTCTTTTCGGCTTTTCGTGTTCTTTACGACTTAGGGCATCAGCCACAACGTTGGCTTTGCCTTCATGATATACGATCTCGCAGTGGTAGTCGTTGAGAGTTTCCATCCATCGTCGTTGTCGCTTGTTAAGCTCTTTTTGCTCAAATATGTGTTTCAAACATTTATGATCGGTATACATGATAAACTTGACTCCAGAGAGATAGTGCCTCCATATCTTTAATGCAAAGATTATGGCGCCTAACTCTAGATCGTGAGTTGTGTAGTTCTTTTCGTGCACCTTGAGTTGACGAGAGGCATAAGCGATTACCTTCTTGCGTTGCATTAGTACGCATCCCAACCCGGAATGAGACGCGTCACTAAAGAATACAAAATCCTCAGTACCTTCTGGCAAGGCCAGTATAGGTGTTTGGGTGAGTTTTTGTTTGAGTATATCGAATGCCTCTTGTTGTTTTGTTCCCCATTCATACTTGATATTTTTACGAGTCAAAGAAGTTTGGGAACATCAATTCGGGAAAAGTTTTCAATGAACCTATGGTAATAGCCGGCCAAACCTAAGAAACTTCGAATCTCGGTTGGTGATTTTAGGATCTCCCACTTAGAGATAGCTTCAATCTTAGCGGGATTGACTTGAATACCGTTGACGTTGATGATATGTCCAAGGAATTGTACTTCGGGAAGCCAAAATTCGCATTTCGAAAATTTGGCGTACAAATTTTCGGTCCTTAGAATTTCAAGCAAGGTTCGAAGATGATTTTCATGATCGTCCTTAGACTTAGAATAAATGAGTATGTCGTTGATGAACACGATAACAAATTTATCCAAGTAAGGCTTAGAAATTCGATTCATCATATCCATGAATGCAGCTGGAGCATTAGTAAGTCCAAACAGCATGACCGTGAACACATAATGTCCATACCTTGTTCGGAATGCAGTTTTCGGGATATCTTCGGTTTGAACTTTGAGTTGATGATATCCGAAACAAAGATCGGTTTTTGAAAAGAAACTTGCGCCTTGAAGTTGGTCAAAAAGATCATCGATTCGAGGGAGTGGATAACGATTCTTGATTGTGACTTTATTTAGGGCACGATAATCGATACACATGCGCATTGATCCATCTTTCTTCTTGACGAAAAGAATTGGAGCTCCCCATGGTGATGAACTTGGTCGTATGAAGCCTTTCTCAAGAAGTTCGTTGAGTTTTTTCTTTAGTTCCTTCATCTCGGTTGGCGCTAAACGATATGGTGGCTTGGCGATCAAAGCGGTACCGGGAATGAGATTAATTCTAAATTCTACTTCACGATCGGGAGGGATTCCGGGAAGTTCGTCGGGAAAGACATCAGCAAAATCAGAAACAACAGGAACGTCTTTGATTTCTTTGGGTTTAGATTCTTTGGTGATGTAGGCCATGAACGTTAAGCATCCTTGATTTAAACATTTGTTAGCCCTTATCATGGAGATTAGGCTAACTTGGCCCGCGTCTTTATCCCTTTCAATTCGAATAGTTCGTTTATCAGGGGCTCGAAGTTCAACAGTCTTGCTATTGCAAAGGATACAAGCATGGTTGTTGGATAACCAATCCATACCCAGTACAATATCAAAACCTGCAAGAGTCATGGGCAATAGTTGGATAGGCAAAACGTAGCCGGCTAATAAGATTTTTCCGTTTTAAAGGGCTTCGGAGATTTTTATTATTTCACCACTAGCGGTCTCGACGCTTAGAGTTTTGTTAAGTTTGATTAAAGGTTCGTTTAATAGACTATAAAAGTTATAATGTATAAAACTTAAATTGGCACCTGAATCAAACAAGACTCTAGCATAAGTGTTGTTAACTAGGAACGTACCGGTAATGGTTTCCGGCATGTCAGCCGCTTTCTTGGTATCAAGAACAAAGACTCTTGCGTTGCCCTTTTTGGTTTGTCCGCTTCCACCCGCACCACCAGTCGCAGGTTTGTTTTTAGGGCACTCGAAGCTAAGATGACCCATTTCCTTGCGATTGAAGCAAGTCATTTTCTTTTTCCAACAGTCGGCTACTATTTGGCCGGGTTTTTGACATGAATCACAAACTGCTATAGTCGGGGCATAATGACATCGCCCCCCTATGATATTTCTTGCAAGTCTTGCATTGTGTAACATTGGAATTGAATCCAGGCTTACGTTGATCAACACTTTTGCCCTTGAAACGGGCATTTCCTCCTTTCTTCGGGTCGTATGTGGTTACAACCTTCTTGTCCTCTTCCTTGTTGCGGATCATTCCGCCCATTAAATAACCAGCCAATTCCATTGCAGAGTCGGAAGTTTGTGGCAAGTGAGACCTTACCATATCATAAATCTCTGGTAGTAGTCCCCATATATAACGTGTTACTTTGTTGGATTCAGGGGTAACCAGCTAGGGAACCAATTGACAGTATTCGTGAAATTTTGTGTTGTACTCACGAAAGTTTGTTCCAATGACCTTGTGATTCAGAATTTGGTTTGAATTTGGTCAGTCTCATGCATCGGGCAAAACTTTGCCATTAATATCTCCTAAAATCCCCCCCCCCCCCTCAAGATAAATTATACATCACTTCCCTTCCTCTACTCAAAATCAAAGTATTCCCCCACTCAAGCGCTTCACCTTTGAACATAAGGGCAGAATATTGAATCTTCTCTTGGTCGGAAAACTTGCTTGTTATTACGATCGTCTCCATCTATTCAAGCCACCTTACGGTTGTGATGGCTCCCTTGTCACCATGGAATTCCTTCGGTCCATAATACTTGAACTCCTAGAATGAACACCAACTTATCTTTAACTTCTTAAACTCTTGTCTAACACCTCCATCTACATTAGATTCGTGAACACTTTCTTCCAGATGAGATGATCTAGAACGAGGTTTAGAGATAGATTTTCGAGAAGGGTTAACAGATTGTGAATTTTTAGTTTGCCTAGATTGAGATCTAGCTTCTGTTTCAGCCCTAACTGCATCTTTAATCATTCGTTGTATTTGATTCATATACTTATCGGGGATTGGTTCTTCTTGTTCTTTTTCGGGACCTTTCCCCTTTTCTTTTCTTTTGTCAGCTTCAATTCGAGAAGCCTCTACATTATTACTTTGATGAGACGTTTTTATCTTTTCTTTTTCAACTTTTTCTTTTATCTGAAATTTGACAAATTATTTTCTTAAAATACATATAATTATTTATTTCACAACATACATATATCATAACATGATATATATATTTTATACATTATTCATTCACATATATATATATATCCTTTACTTGATATATATATATATATTCCTATCCTTATTAAACATATTACACATTACATTAACACAGAGATTACATCCACACCTACACATATCACACACACTCCCGTTACATTTCTCATCTTCAATCCTTCATAAACTTTCTCACAACCTTGGTTAACTTATTGCATTTACGAAGAAGCGTCTCTCCTATCTTCTTATTTTCTTTCCATCAATAGCTATCTTCTTTCTCAGGTCATCCGACTCATGCAAGGCTTGATCTAAATGCTCCTCATGTGACTGTGGGATGTCATCTGAATCTCCGTAGCGGGGTGGTGGATCTCGGTACCCCATCATGACAACGTCGAAATGGTTTTTCGGGTCTGGATACGGTGATGCAGTCATGTCGGATTGGTAGTTGAAGAAAGCTTCGGCAACTTCGTTCTGCTCCTGGATTTTATTCGCTTGTTCTTCAATCGATGAGATCTTGCCTTTGTACGGTGGAAAGCTTGATGATGCTTTGCCCTTGAGTTCTTGTAGAAATTGCATGTAGGGATCAACGGAACCATAGCTTGGATCTTGGTGAGACAATGGTTCTTCCATCGGTGTCATTACCTCATTCGGATTATCGGGGTATTCCTCTTCTGGATCTTCCTCTGTCTGTTCTTCTTCCGGATCCTTTTCTTCCGAGTCCTCTTCTTCCATTAATTTAGTAGTCTTCTTTGATATTGCAGGCATGCGAAAATTCTCGTACGGCATCGTTACTCTCATTTTGGGCTTGCGAGATGGTCCTTCTTTGTGGAGGCGGGTGTCAATAGCATCCATGGTAGAATTTCCGGTATGCCACCTTCGTTGATCTGAGTGGCATTACATCCAATCGGATGAGGGAGATCTTAGTTCCAACTTGAATGGTCGGTTGGAGAGGAAAGCGTATGAAAGGTGAGGATTCGGTGGTAGGTAGGTCGAAACACCAGATGGGTAGTATGGAGGGACTTCAGATGGTTGGTAGGTAGGAACCTCGAAAGGATGATATGTTGGGACTTCGGATGATTGATACATGGGCAAGCTTGACGGATGGTAGCTCGAGTGTCGTGATGCTTGGTATCCTTGACTTGGAGTGTCATCGGGAAGGCTAATTGGGCTTTGTTATGTACCGGGATATTGAAATGGTTTGGTCAGATCATGCTCTACATTGGGATTGAAGAATGCTTCATAATAGTCCTCGCTCGTGTTGTCTTTTGGAGAGGAGTAGTAGATTTCGGCTCTTCTTGCTTCACTATCATAACCTTCCATTAATTATTTGAAAGACATCTTTGGTTGGGTGGTTTAGAATGAGGAGAGGGTAAAGAAAAGGTTACGAACCAATCTTATCCTTATTCAAATAAACAAGTAAAAATATTTTTCCTATGCTTGGATCGAAGCTTGAGTATTATCTTTTAATACCCAATTCGCTAAGATCGATGGCGCTGATACCAACCTGTCACACCCCCCATCTTAGGCCTAGGGGTGCGACCAACAATTGGTACCACATTTGTAATTAAATCAAAGCTGCGGGTTAATACAGAAGACTTTATAAAATATGTGAATTTAAGTTATAAATATTTACATTACAAAAGACGAGACAAAATGTCTCTCTTAAGTTTACTTGTTTATATGTTTACAAAACCACCATTAGTTATAATTATGTTTAACAAAATATCCGAGCCATCGGATGCTTGAGAACTTCGTCTTCAGAAGCCTATTCTTGATTACCTGCTAAATATTAAGAAAAATACGTCAGCAACGAATGCTGGTGAATACGCTGACGCTAAAAATATTTTTCTTTACTTAATCACCCATCGAGACCACGTATGTCTCGTCCCATCTTGGCTTAGGAATAATCAAGTTAAAACAATATCATTATAAACTTGAGTCTCTACACTAAGTCACCCCAGCAAACACCGCGGCGTTCGACTTAGTTAAGTACTCGTATGTATACACATGGTAATTACTCCCCGTAGACGAGCGTGACTATAACCAAGTGTGGTGCGATGTGCCCACCACGTTATTACCACATATGTAACGATCCAGACAAACGTATACTACAGCCTGAGGGCTAGGCTTATACTCTTATTTATAATGTTTATAGAGACACTTAGTCTCATGTAATGTTTTTCATATAACAAGTTGACTGTTTTGAAAACAAGTATGTAAAAGTTGGGGCGTATTCACGTTTTCGCTTTGGATTGGATTCAACACCGTCCGAGGGTCTTTCCCTTGCTATCTCGCACCTATTGTACGAGTATAACTTTTTGTTAGTTGGATATACAATCCGGCTTAAGGCCTTTAGTCTTATTTTACAAACTTTACCTCGATGAACCTTTAGTTCAAAATCTCTTTTACTTTATAACCTTTAGTTAAAAAGTAATATTATAAACCTTTATTTTATTTTAAAACCCTTACGTTTCTTCTTCTTTAAGAAATGTATTCTTTTATTTATTATTTAAGAATACTCATTATTACTTAAATAATATTTATAACAAAGAATAATCATACACACTTATACACACACACACACACACACACACACACACACACATATATATATATATATATATATATATATTTCTTTTCTCTTTTTTTTTTCTTTCTTTGTTATATTTTTTTTGTTCTATCGAGGTATCGAGTATAACCTCGACTTAGGGTATTAAGCCTTTTCAATATTTTATTATTATTTTATTCGGGCATTATGCCTACCTTTGTCGATTTATAAGTATCTTAGAAAGTTAGGCAGTACTTCGACGCCTTTCACTCTTTCTTTAATCGATACTTCGCTTCGGCATGCAAATCGAGACACACCAATATTCTTTCACGTCGGCACGTTTTACGAGGTAACTTGTCGGGACACCAAAGTGGTCATATGTTTTTGATGGAAAGGTGGCACGATTTATCGAGGAGTCTAGGGCACGAGGTTTGTCGTTGTGGCACGTTTTACGAGGAAATTCTAAAGAGAGTGGATATTCTAGAGAGAGAGATGAGAGCTCAGGTTTTGGTGTGATGGGATGAGAGGCCGATGGCCTCTATTTATAAGCTGATTTGGAAGCCCGTCGCGATACGCGACGGCCTCCTGGTTAGCCTGTCACGTATCGCGACGTAGGCTTAACCAGTCACCCACTGGACCTGCCACATGTCGCCACGTGGCAGGTGTTATGCCATGTATTGACATGTGGCGACAGACGTACCACGTGTGGCCACGTGGCGGGACACGTGGCGATCGTTACGCCACGTGTGGCCACGTGGCATGCCACGCATAAAGTTATCAGACAACCCATCGCGATACGCGATGGGTTTCTCTTCTGATCCATCGCGTATCGCGATGGGTCAGGAAACCAAAATTTTTGTTTTTGACCTTGAAGTTTGGAATTTGGCAGATTTGATCCCTTAACTTTGGAACTTGACATTTTTAACTCAAAATTTTCCGTAATGTTACAGGTTTCGGGTTGGAAAACTAACGAATATCACACTCAATGGGGGATGGGTAGCAACAAGATTTCGACAAGCAAGATTTTAGAGGTTTCGTTCATATATATTATAGATAATTATGTGATTTAAAAACAAATACACACTATTTATGTAAAGAAAGTCGAATTTTTTTTTGTTTCGAAATATAGTAAAAAACATAGTTTTAAGACAGATTTATGGAGATTGTCCTTTATGTTTGTACTGAATTTCATTGATTGTTCTTTATCTTCAAAATTGATTTGTTTTATCCTCTACGTGTACAAATCCAACAACGTTTGTCTTATGACCCTAATACTTTTTTATGGCCCTAATACTTTTAGTTTTTCTCGTTAAGTCAGGCCATGTGCCTTGCACATGAGTGCAAGTCATTTTACCTATTTATTTATAATAAAACATATTATTAAAATAGTAATTCAAGTTAACAAAATATTTTAACAATTAAAACTAACAATATATATACACATACACACACACATACATAATCCTATTTCAGTATTTAACTGTCTCTCTCTTTAGAACGACTATAGGTCTACTGTGATGTCGCCACTGCTATTGTTTTCCTTCATCTAGGGGGTGTTTGGGATTGATTATTTTAGTCTACATATAACTTATTAACCTATTTAAAAGCAATAATGTGTTTAGGTGTGTTTTTGATGTGAGAGTGATAAGTTTATAAGTAATACTTTTGTAAATTAGAACAAGGTAAGAAAGAAAGCCAGGGGGACCCCAAAGTTATCTTCTGGGGTTCTTTTCCTTTTATGTCATAGAATAATCTCGAAGGGTTATTCGGTTAAGGCAACCCTTCTCCCATCCAAAAAAATGAAAGGATTTTCCCCATTTCCTCTGGGAAAGTAAAAAATAGAACTTATGTCCCTTGTCCTTGACTACTCCTTTGGGCTTATGAAACCATTTAGAGCCACCGGTCTTCGTCCAACATGCGCAAAAGTGCTTTGTTCTCCTCAGATCAGCCACAGTATACTGACGCGCGACCAGGATGGTTAGGAAGCCACTCCACTTTCCTGATAAATACCCGCCTTTTTGTCCTTAGATCTGTTAAATTTCCGAGTTCCCTCTACGTCTCACTGGGATAAGCCGAATTATAATTCTTAAAAAAAAGGGAACTAATCTTAAACCTTTCACAATAATGTCTGCTCCCACTCAGAATCCACTAAGTCGCCTAGAATCCATTCATGATATGAAAAGAGATCCCCTATATTTTTAGAAAAGACTTACTTCCCAGTCTAAAGATAGGAACGACGAATTGTACTTACACAAACTTACTCTCTATTTATCCATTCTCCTTTACGCCCCAAACAGAACTTCTGGATGGACGCTAACGGACGATTGACCCCGTTAGAATATCTAATGCTACTGGATCACGAATTATGGAGCATATACCATTTTAAGTGGCTCCAAACACTATTGCTACTCGATCTAAGATCAATCTAGTGATTTCAAGTATTATATACGCCATTTTGAGTTTTAGATCATAATCTAACAGTTTTATATTTGATAGTAGGTTAAAACCTTCGGTTTTGAATGGTAAATAATGACTATTGAAAATATTGTTATTTTTGTTGGGGTTTTTCATTCGTAACTGGATCCCCGCTCACCAACAACAAAGTCGTTTCCCCTTAATGAAAAGTCGTCATCATCATCGTAGTCAGTAAATCACACCAACAGAAAAGCTATGGTAGGGTCTGAGAAGGGTAAGATGTAAACAGCCTTACCTCTACCCCATAGAAATAGAGAGGTTGCTTCCGGTGAGACCCCCGACTCGATCTTAATGAAAAGTTATAAGGAGTTTTAATAAGGAATCCCAAACATCTCCTTAGTCGTGGATGACATCCACTCCGAAGCCCTATCGGGCTAGCATCAGTGGCCCCTTTTCTCTATCCTCGTTTCCCAAGAAGACAACTGAAATCACGTTATCTCACAGTCTATTGCCGAAAATCACATCGGAAACATTGTCTCCCCCCATATCTCTTTGATTTACTATCCTAGAAATTAGATCTCCGTATTGTTGGTGGTTTGAATTTAGATCTAGGGGTTGTGTTTTGATTTGGGAATTAGGTTGATCTATCATGTTTCTATATTTTAGGTTTGATGTCAATCCTCATCTAAGGAGCACATTGGACGGTGTGGTGGTAGTGGTGGTGACTGGTGGTGGATAATTAAGAAATGAAGAGAGACATTGGATGGTGTGGTGGTAGTGGTGGTAACTGGTGGTGAATAATTAAGAAATGAAGAGAGTTTGAAAGAGGGAGAGAAAACAATTGTTAATTCTATACATGTATTGTTTGCAAAAAAAGGTGTTTCAATTTTGTTTTTTACAGATGAACAAGTAAAATGGTTAATTTGTCTTCATATGCAAGATACGTGACCTGACTTTACAAGAAAAATTAACTGAGTTAGAATCAAATGACAAACATTGTTGGACTGGAAAACGTAAAAAATAAAACTAATCAAAATTTTTAATGACAAAGGACAATAAATAAATCCAATTCAAAAATAAAGAATAATCTCAATAACTCTGTTTTGTTCTAATTATGATCAGAAAAATATAATGTCTATAAAATACAATAAAATAATTTAAAATTTTTTATTTAATTGTATTATGTGATCCAAAAGCATCCTTACAAACAATTTTACATTTTTAAATGAGACTGAAGACTTTGTCGAGAGTCATAGCATTTGTAATCTCTATTATTTTAGTTAAAATCTCCATTATTTTGGTGTTACCTATATTTATAGGCGAGCACATAAGCCAAGAACTGAACCTTAAACCTTAGAAAGAAACTCTTAGGCCTTAAACCTTCGTACCACCCCATTAAAACGGTGATGGCCGACAATATTATGCTATTGAAGGCTAACCTACTTGTGGTCGTATTTCGTACGGTTTACGTGGTACATGGTCAAAGTTTAACGAGCACCCACATACATTAATAACACGAACAACTACCAACAATAATATTAAAAAGTGAAGGCCTACCGGACACATGTGACAAGACCTTTACAACAATAGAGTATGATGTGCACCGTAAAATATCACTAACTAGCGTTTTACTTCGCGTGCAGCGTCGAGGGAGGTCGGTAAAACTCAAGCTTTTACAGTCTCAAGCGTAGAGGCGGTGTCGACGGAAATTCGATTGGGTTTGGTTATCTGTGTTATTGTATCGGAACTAAAACTAAAAATAAACCAAAAAATTATAAAAGCTTAGGTGGACCAATGAGATGGCGTATGTCAATAAACTCGAGCGTTGGTAAAAAACGAGTGTTGTCAATCTAGGGCGTTGAAGCGATAAATCTACGCAAATTTGGTTGATTGTCATCACATTCGTTATAGCACTAGAACTAAAAAAAAAACAAACTCGGCATTCGGTCGTTTTTGTTACGTTCGTTATGAAACTAAAACTAAAACAATACGCAACGAATCTACGGTAATTCGGTCCGTTTCCGACACGTTTGTCACGACACTAAAACTAAAACAAAGCAAAACAAACAAACAAAAAACCAAAGTTGTTATTCAGTTGCATTTCGTTACATTCGTTACGGACCAGTACCGGAACTAAATAAATAAAAATAGGCATTCGGTCGAATATTTATTACGTACTTGAACTAAAACAAAATGTGATGATTTTATGCAAATTTGATCGGTTTCCGTCACGTTCGTTACGGTACTGGAACTAACACAAAAAAATTGACTTTCGGTTGGTTTTGTTATTTGTTACGGACCGGAACTAAAAAACAAATTTACTTAAACCAATAAGGCGTCACAGCTGATCCAATAAAATCCTTACGACACCAAACTTGTCAATTGTAATAATACCGTCTTTCACATAATCCAATTTTGGTTACACTATAACGGTGTTTCTAAAAATTCTGTAAGGCACTCAATCCATAACATTGAAAATTATATTAAAGTCATCAGCTATAAAGCTGTTATAAAACGAGTGCCTAACATCAACATCACATACGAATAATAGAGAAAACATAAAATGAATAAAAAATAAGAAACCTATATTTGTATGGCCATAACAATAATACTAATTTAATGTAACTTAACAGTAATATAGGAGTTAAAATGTAAATAATAATCATATAGTTTAAACGATCATAACACTCCCTCTTAATCATCCATGTGATAAAGTAATATAGTGTTCTTTTAATATGCTTGGAGATGCTGTCTCGTTAAAAACCTTGTTAAAAAACCTTTGTGGCATAAAACCAGCTAAGGGAAAAATAGTGAAACATATATTTCACTTCATTATTTATATATCATTTGAGTGACGGGTTTCGATCTTCAAAAGTTTCTCTAAGACTTTTGTAATTAACAATCCGTCGCTTTATCTAGTAGTGTATGCTTCCTTATTTAGAGAGATGTACTATTTTCGTTTATAACTTGTAGTTCCTCATTTCGTAAATACGTACCACAAGATCCTTGACTTTGCTATATTCATTACAGTTCTAGCATCATTGCGACTAACCAAACTTTTTTCTTCGGGTTACTAAATATAAATTCATATATTCCATACCTTGCACGTACCAAAGTATTTATATGTTTAGTTCATTTCGATGTCTTATGTATTATCAATAAATATAAATAAATAAATAGCATATCTAGCTAGTTGTATATAACTAGTGATGGTTGGTTAATTTGTATATAGGTAAGTTCGTTTATTTACTAGTTTTAATTGTTTATTGTGGAAACTTCAATACTTCATACGTGTTTATTGTATTTCAGGTCATAGACGTTAAAGCAGTTAATTTGGACCTGTTGAGGCACGGGATGAAGACCCGGGACATCCAGCAAGCAAAAAGAGAAAAGATTAATTTATTTGATGATAAGAAAACCCATTGCGATACGCGATGTGTGAGCCTGAAGACCCATCGCGTATCGCGATGGGAGTTAATTACGCGATGGACCCCAGAAGACCCCATCACATATCGCAATGGGTTACGAAGACGGGAAAGTTAGGGTTTTTATGTTTTATATCTTATGATGACCCTATCATTCAACAATTTTTGGAGAGCAGTTTTGAAGGCAAAAGAAACCAATTCCATCCTACCGATTCATCCAGAGATTATATATGTTCTATTCCATCAGAATTGAAGATCTTACGATGTCGAGGCTCGGCTATTCTCTTCGAGTCATACCGGGATGTAAAGTTTGTATCATTTTCAGTTTTCTCATGTATTAAAGAACAAATACTTTTTATATGTTATTTGATTAATCTATGAGTATTGATGTTTAGTATTTTTGTGCATTCAATCGGTTTAGGTTTACGTTGATCAGAACGATTAGTTTGTCGGTTGCTATAATAATTGCTTATAGGACTGTTTTGACTAGTTGAATTCAAAGAAGCATGCAATTGCCCTTAGTTGAGTCACACTGGTAGGGATTGTTTGATAACCAATGCCGTGTGTTAGCGATTGTTGGTGCATAAGGTTTAACTCGTTAGTCACTGATAGTTAATATGTTAGGTTGTATGAGATTACTGTTTGTGTGCATTCTTAAACCCCGAGTGTGATTTGCTTTTGTTAATTGCTTGAAATTGTTAAAGTGTGAATCCGTATTGAAACTTAATCTTATTTGCTTGTGTGATCAACACTACAATTCATTACTTCATAATATTAGAAATTCGGTTACACGATTACATTGACCACATACTCCTTGTGTTCGACACCCTACTTACCCTAGCTTGCTTAGGTGATTAGGAACTTGAGTTAATTGTTTTTTACTAGATAGCGACAGTCTAGCATCAAAATGGCGCCGTTGCCGGGGAGTTAGTGAGCTTAGTGTTTTTCGTGTTATTTGATTTTCGTGTTTATTTAGTTTTAATTTTTAGTTTAAATTTTATTTTTTCATTTTACGTGGTTTTGTTGTTTGTGCAGGTAACAGGTTTATGCACACCCGCCACTCAGGCAAACAGTCACTGCTTATCTTCGAGCCCGAAATTGAGAGATTAGCTCGACAGAACCGAGCTCAGAACAGAACATCAGAAATGGAAGGTCAACACCAGAACCAAAACTAAACCAAAACCCAAACCAAACCCAAAACCAAAACCAGTCGCAGAATCAAAACCATAATCAAGTCCCGAACCCACTCCTAGAAAATAACGTTTTTCACCCAGACTTCCAATCCGAAAATAACCAACTTCCACCATAAAATTCCAACCAACAAAAAAACCCAAGCAACTCAGCTAGTTCATCGAGAAACCGAAACTTATTTCAGGCCGGACCATCAGCCCCACATAACACCCCTAGATGTTGAGTTCAGATTGATTATGATGAAGATCATGTCAGTATTCATACAGAAGATGAAGAAGAAGGGGAAGAGAATGATGCAGGCCAAGGTTTTGAAGTTAATAACGAGGCAAATTGGTGAGTTAGACGGAATGAGGGGTTTGAGTAGATAATTGAGGAAAATAATGATTGGGATGATGAGGTGGATGCACCAGTGAATCAGAGACAGAGTGCTGTTGATAACAGAAACATGGGAAGAAACAGTATTGGACGAAACAGAGTTAACTGAGCAGAAAGGGTCGACAGATTTTGGGGTATTCAGGTTAACAGAGGAGGTTTGGTGAATTCCGGGGGGCGAAGGAGGAATTAGGTAGCCCTAGTTCAGGGTGTTAACAGTCAGTTCAGACCAGTCATTTCAGACAGAGCATCCCCGATTGTTCCACATGTGAGAATACCGGGAAAACAGACTTTTAAGTCCCGGCCATCATATATTAACATCGTGCCACAGTTTCACGGGATGGTTTCCGAGGACCAGTATTCACAATTGTCCGATTTTTGGGCTATTTGTAGGTCGATTGGTGATGGTACGTTTTACCAAGACGAGTTTCGGTTGCGGTTACTCCAGTTTTCACTAAAAGACAAGCAAAGCACTGGTTTAACTCGCTACTGGTGCACAATATTAGAAATTAGGCTGAGATGCAGTAGGTGTTCCTTAATGAGTAATATTCATAGTCAAAGACAAACAAGGCCCGAGTGGAAATTCGTCACTTTTCACAATCATCGGGGGAACTATTACATGAGGCATTCACCAAATTCAAAGAGATGATAAGAGAATGCCCACACCGTCAGATTGACTTGTGAGAATTGGTGAAGTGTTTTGTTGACGGGTTGACTTACGAGGATAGAAAACACTTGAAAGCTTCATGTAATGGTCAATTGTTGAACCAACCCGGGGAAGATGATTGGGAATTTTTAGATTTTATGTGTGAGGACTCTAAAGCACAGGCAGCAGCAGAAAGACGAAGACACAAGACTTCTTCCAGATCAGTAAAGTCAGTCACGAGTGAACCTGAAAGAATAGCGGAATTAGAACATGAACTGGCCGGATACAGAAAGGGTAGAAAGAAAGAGGTCGGTAAAGCTAGAGTAAAATCCCCGGTATGTGATGAATGTAGTGAGATCGGACATAAGTCAGAAAATTGCCCCGAGTTTTTGATGATGATGATGACGAGTCCAAAGAGGTTAACTATGCTTACGGGGATTCCAAGGGCCAAGGGTTCAATTCAAACACATATCACCCGGGCCTGAGATACCACCCGAACCTTTGATACGGGAACGCGACTACTCAGTTAAACCCGAACTTTCAGGGATCAAATCAGCAGCAGGATTTGTATAATCAAGAATCGGCGGTATAACATAGATGGTAACCAGGGAGGTAATTCATCAGGTAGTCAGGACCAGCAGAAAGGGTTCTCGGGAAATGCAGATGAGTCGGTGCACTTAAATTTGGATGCATTGCTTAAGATTGTGACTGATAATCATGGTGATACAAAGAAATAGTTCGAGTTACGGGATAAATCAGTGGAGGCAATTTCAAAGCAGATTGGTCAGCTCGCAGCAGATATGGAAAAATTGGGGAAGAGTGCGGGTCAACTCCTGAGTGATACCACGGTCAACCCGAACCACTACAGCTCGAGTTCGAAAAAGCACGTTAACCAGGTAATTAGTTTAAGAAATGGAAAAAAATATGATAATAAAGTTAGGGTTCCACCACCATTGGTTGAGGAGGTGGTGGAAGATATTGATGAAAATCTCGTTAGTGATGACGAGCCGGAACCGGTTAAATTAAATGAATCTAATAAAAGTGAAAATAATATGAATAAATCAGTCCCGATAGATGAAACCAACAACCCAAATGACAAGGGGAAGGTGAAAATCGTTCCCTATCCCGATGCTTTGTTGGCGCCATTTAAGGCGAATATGGCATAAAAAAGGGTGCCCACAACAAGAAGAAATGTGGGAAATGTTTAAACAAGTTAAAATTAATATTCCCCTTATAGATGCCATAAAACAGATTCCCGCCTATGCGAAGTACTTGAAAGAATTGTGCGCACAAAAGAGGATTCATAAGATTCCCAAACAGATTGACATTATAAATAATGTGAGTGCAATCCTTTCGGGTGCTCTTCCACCCAAGCTACAAGATCCAGGAACGCCCATTATACCCATTCAAGTGCGTGATTTTTAAATGACACGGGCGCTTCTAGACCTTAGAGCTAGCATCAGTATTCTCTCGGGAAGTCTATACTGACCTTAGAGCTAGCAGCAGTTGTTTTAGCTGACCAAACACCAAAACTTCCTCGGGGGATACTGACCGAAGTTATCGTCAAGGTGGAAGATTTTTTACTTTCCAGTTGACTTTTTGGTCCTCGATTATGTTTCGGGTGAAAGGACCAAACAGCTCACAGTTATCCTCGGGGCCGTTTTTGGCCACCGCAAATGCCAACATTAATTGTAGAAATGGAACTGTTGACATGGCATTTGGTAACCGTAAGTTAAGGATTATTATTTTCACACATGGAAATAATTCTCCGGGTGATGACGAGTGCTTCATGGCTGATGTCATTGACGAGTGTATCCCGCTATACAACTCTGTCGTTGATGTACATAAAATTATATATCTTTTTAGCATCAAGTAATCTCTAAAAGACTGCAATTTCTATCAAATAATATACCACAGAAGGCTACTTATCACATTAAAATGCAATTTCAGGTAAACTCAAGCCTTAAACGAAGAAACAAGTAAAAAGACCAAGAAAAACGAAAGAAAGCCCAAGAAAAACCTCAACCACACCCCCGTTCTCCAAGAACCACGCCCCCATGCTTCTGAACACAAGAAAAGACAAAAATCTACAAGAAAAGACAAATACTGGACACAAAAGCACGGGGCCGTGCTCAATCAACGACGGGGCCGTGGTCACCTTTTAGGTAAAACAAAAAGATTTAGCACATGTCATTAAAAAGCACGGGGCCGTGCCTCAGGAAGCATGCCCCCGTGGTAAGTCATCATGTACGATCTGATAACATTTAATGCGACTGGACACGTGGCTGTGCCTCTCACTCCAGAATGCGTATAAATAGAGGCTCATGTTGCACTCATTTGGGGTGCTTGAAGAAAATCTCTAAATGGATTTCTTTTATAAAAACACCCACATTACACTCATATTGAAGATCTTGTGAGGAGTTTGAAGGCTTGGAGGTTATCATCATCATCCATCATCACCATCATCATTATCATGCATCATCATCATCATTAAGAAGGAAGATTCATCCACATTTGGTTAGATTGTCATAATTTAATCATGTGTCTGTTATCATCATCCGTTTTAATGTTTATAACAATGCTCATTATGAGCTAAACTCCATTTACCATCTATAATCTATGAAGAAGCTTTGTTTTACTTGATGATTATGTGAAACATGTGGTTCAGTTTGGTAAAGTACATGGTTATTTTGCAATTATCACTTTAACCCAATACATCAAGGTTGATGACTAATAATCATTCATGTTAACTCATGGTCTTGGAAACAAGAAATGGTAAACAGAATACTTTGGTAACTTATTCAAGATAAAGCATGAATTCTTATGTTGTACTTAGAAATGATGAGATATAAGTTAGGATCTATTTCTCTAGTTTTGATAACTCTAAAATAACATTGTTAACATGATTGCTTAGGTTATCATGCTAGTTAAAGAAATCATATGTTAAAAGGAATGTGTAATTATAACCTAATTAAATCTACCAAGGGGAGGTTGTGTGAGTTAACTACAGCCACTCAAAGTTGTTAGGATTGGTATTTGAGAAATCAAAGTCAATCTTAATCGTTCTACTATACCAAATTGCTTGTCTACTTAAATTGACATTCTCGTGGTAGCATGACATTAGGAAAGGATGGACTTTAAAATGTGCATGCTAATTTCTTTTATGTCATAGAATACGTTCACTTAGAAATGAGGGACTATTCTATCATATATTGTTATGAAAAGTTTATCACATGTTTATTTGATAATCATTAAGGAATAATGGAGTGGATTCTTAATTTTAGATGGTAACCTTCATATAATTGAATTACTCACTTAGAATTTCTCTTCTTGTCACCTATATATTATATATAAGTATTTCTATTTTATAAAAATTTAAAAATCAACTTCAAAATGATTAAACCTTCTGATTAAAGTAAGATGGATATTTATTATTAGAAACATTTGTGTCCACGGATCGATAATTGGTTCTTACCAATACTATTCTATATATACGATAGATACACTTGTATATTTTGTGTGTGTTTTGTCTTAGTAGAAATCACTTTTATAAATTTAAAACACAATCTTGTGTGAAAGCTAAAGCCTCTCATCTTTCATATTTTAACCACACACACGACAACATCAAGTTTTTGGCGCCGTTGCCGGGGACACGATACGTTTCTAAGAACGATCCAAGTTTTAATTTAATCATTGTTTATAATTGTACAAAATTATTTTTTTTTAACTTTTATTTTATTTTTTTACTAACTATTAAATTATATATTTTTAAGGCTAGCCTAATTTCTATTTTAGCTTAATTAACTTATATATTAGTTTAGTTCTATAATAGCTTAGCCTAACTTTTAGTTTAACTTCAGCTAACCTTTAGTTTAATGTAAACAGTTTCAATTTGATTTAATCAAATGTATGTCCTCTACATTCGGACCTGAGCTTGTTTCTCCAATTTCTGAACCGGAATGACTTTGTCGTCGACGAGCACGTAAACGAACTGCAGAAACCTCTGAAACAATCAAAGACGAGTCAGTAGACGCCACGACATCAGGAGAAAATCAAACCGAAGAAATGATGGCGGTCCAAAACAACAAACCAAACATGAGCCGGTATGCCAAGCCAACTCTCGAAGGCTACGGCAATGGAGTGGCTCCATCCGAAATCACCGAGAATTTCGAAATCAAATTAAGCACCATTCATATGGTGGAAAAATCAGTTCAATTTCATGGTCTACTCGACGAAGACCCTGTTTCTCATATATCTCGATTCTTACGAATCTGCAGAACCTTTAAAATTCAAAACTGTCAAGAGATCAGATCAAACTCAAACTCTTTACTTTCTCTCTAAGGGGTCAAGCCTTGGAACGGATAGAATCTCTTTCCTCCGATTCCATCACTACTTGAGACCAGATGGTTGAACAATTTCTCCTCAAATACTTTCCGCCTGATAAAACTGCCAAATACCGAGCTAGCATTACCGGATTCTGGACCGATGATGATGAATCGTTACACGCAACATGGAAAACATATAAAAGTCTTCTAAGAAGATGCCCACATCATGGCCTGAGCGTATGGTTACAAGTACAGACTTTCTTTGACGCACAATCCAGTCAAAACAAACAGGCCATCGACCAAGTTGGCAGTGGAGATCTGTGATCCAAATCACCTAACGAAGCATATGAAATCATGGAGAACGCATCAAAGAAGAGTTTCGCTTATAACCCACCAAGATCTACATCAATGCATAAAGGATTGCACCACGTCGATGCCAACACTCTTGTCACCGCACAACTTGAAGCCCTTTCTAAGAAATTCGAACAACTTCAAGCCAAACTATTAAAAACCAAGATCACATGTGACACCTGTGGAGGATATCATAATACAAGTGACTGCAAACAAGTTATCATGGAAATGGAAGAAGTTGACTTCATCGCCCGTCAAAACAACGCTTTCAGCAACAACTACAATCCAGGTTGGAGAAACCACCCGAATTTCAGTTGGAAAGACGGAGGTAACACTCAAACCCTACCCGGAATCGAAAAGAGATAGATGAATCAATCCTTCCAGCCTAAGCCACAATTCCAAGATCAAAGTTCCAATAGCCATCAAAATCCGAACTACTCGAAAATCGAAGAAATGATGATCCAAATCATGACCAAAACAAATGAAGCAGAAAAGAAGGCCGACTCAAGAGCCGTTGATATTAGCGGAGTATTGTTAAAACATGAAGTTGACCTTAAAAGTCAACAAGCATCATTGCAGAATCTAGAAACTCAGATCGGACAGATTGCCCGACAATTGTTTGAAAGACCACCTGGCACTCTTCCAAGCAACACCATAACCAATCCAAATGCGACAGCCAATGCTGTCACATTAAGAAGTGGCACAACCATTGTTGCCTCACTAACGTCAAATTCAGTCATGGAGAAGGAAGTTCCTGACAAAGCACAAGACACTAGTTTCAACAGGCACCGTACAACCTAAGGAACTAGTCATAACTTATGTTTCGCCTATTCCAGTCCCTAGACGGCTGAAACAGGAGATATTGGAAGCTTAGTATTGGAAGTTTTTAGAAATCTTCAAACAACTCCACATCAACATCCCTTTCATCGAAGCCATTGCTCAAATGCCGAAATATGTAAAGTTTCTCAAAGAAGCTGTGTCCAACAAAAGGAAGCTGGAGGAGCTATCACATGTCATCCTGAGTGAAGAATTTTCAGTTGTCCTTCAAAACAAGCTACCACCAATAATGACCAATCCAGGGAGCTTTACTATCCCTTCTCTCGTAGGAAATTTATCTGTTAGCAATACCCTGACTGACCTAGGAGCTAGTATTAATTTGATGCCTTATGCGGTTATTGCAAAACTAGGGATAAGAGAACCAAAGCCCACCCGCATGAGCATTCAGTTAACTGACCAATCCGTCAAATACCCTCGGGCATTGTTGAAAACATGCTTGTCAAAATTGACAAATTTGTTTTCCCAATAGATTTTGTAATTCTAGATATAGAGGAAGGCAAAAGTATACCTCTGATCTTAGGAAGACCCTTCTTAGCCACTAAAAAGGCTACCATTGATGTTTGTACCGGCAAACTCACTCTCTAGGTCAACGACAAAGCTATCATTTTTGACATAGGAAAATCTATGAAACATCCGCAACATCACGATGACACATTATACTGTGTAGACATCATCGATTCTATCGTGAGTTACTATGTGCGGGAGTCTTCCCTTAATACCTCATTAGAAACACAAATCTTAACTGACACTATTACCAAACCCATTTCAGAAAACGATAATCTCAATACTGTCACCAACAATCAGGAAACATCAGAAGTAGCATGTGAGATAACTGAATGTAACGAAAAATCAAAACCATCATTCGAAGAACCACCAGCCTTAGAGTTAAAAGAACTTCCAAACCATCTCGAATACGCCTTTCTAGAAAAAGACTCTCAACTCCCAGTAATTATTTCATCTCACCTTTCTAAAGAAGAGAACGACGAACTTCTTAAGGTTCTTAAGAACCATAAGAAGGATATCGCATGGAAGATCATGGATATCAAGGGCATCAATCCCTTCTTTTGTACTCACAAAATTCTCATGGAGGAAGAATAAAAACTCATGGTCTAACATCAAAGACTTCTCAATCCCAACATGCAAGATTTTGTGATGAAGAAAGTAATCAAGCTCCTTGACGCCAGATTAATCTACCCAATCTCATATTCACCTTGGGTTAGTCCAGTTCAAGTAGTACCCAAGAAGGGAGGAATGACAGTTGTAATGAATGAGAATGACGAGCAAATACCAATGAGGACCATCACAGGCTGGCGAGTTTGCATTGATTACCGGAAGCTTAATGATGCCACAAGAAAGATCATTTTCCACTTCCTTTTATCGATCAAATGTTTGAACGTTTATCTGGAAAAATGTTCTACTGTTTTCTTGATGGATTCTCCGGATACTTTCAAATTCCCATTGCTCCTGAGGATCACGAGAAGACCACCTTTACATGTCCGTATGGAACCTTCGCCTAGCGAAGAATGCCATTTGGACTATGTAATGCTCCAGCCACCTTCCAACGTTGTATTGTTGCCATCTTTCATGAAATGATCGAACACTCTATGGAAGTTTTCATGGACGACTTCTCAGTCTTTGGAGACTCATTCGATCATTTTCTGAAAAACCTAGACAAAATATTAGCTAGGTGTGAAGAAGTAAACTTAGTACTCAATTAGGAAAAATATCACTTTATGGTCAAAGAGGGCATTGTTCTCGGTCACAAGTTATACAAATCGGGACTAGAAGTTGATAGGGCCAAAATAGAAACCATATTCAAACTGCCACCACCAACTTCAGTCAAAGCCATTAGAAGTTTTGTAGATCACGTAGGATTTTATCGACGCTTCATAAAAGAATTCTCCAAAATTGCAAGACCTATGACCAAACTTCTAGAGAAAGACTCACCATTCGTTTTCTCTGGAGAATGTGTTGAATCATTCAACATATTGAAAGACAAACTTTTCAATGCACCAATCATGACTACACCCGATTGGACCCTTCCATTCGAGATAATGTGCGATGCAAGTTACTTTGCAGTTGGAACCACTCCGACAACGCAAAGAAAAAGATTTTCACCCAATTTACTATGCTAGTAAAACTCTTAATGACGCACAAGAAAATTATACCATAACAGAAAAAGAGTTATTAGCCGTAGTTTTTTCCTTTGAAAAATTTAGATCCTACCTTGTTCTTTCCAAAACCATAGTTTACACCGACCATGCCACCATACGATACATCTTCAACAAGCAGGATGCAAAACTTAAGCTTATCGGATGGATTCTCTTACTCCAAGAATTTGACATAAAAGTCAAGGAGAAGAAAGGAGTAGAGAATGTAGCCGCAGACCATCTTTCACGCTTGGAATGCCCAGCTTCAGAAGAACATCACAAGAAAATTATCGATAATAATTTTCCACATGAAGTCCTCATGCACATCCAAGCAGTAATGCAGGAAAAAGATGAAAGTCCTTGGTTTGACAACTTCACAAACTATCTAGCTCGTAGCCTATGAAAATGGCTAACTTATCAACAGTGGAAGAAATTATTTTCTGACCTTATGTTTTACTTCTGGGAAAATCCATACTTGTTTAGGATAGGTGCCGATCAGGTTGTACGTAGGTGTGTATCAAGGAAAGAAGCCTTAGATATTCTCAACCACTGCCATGAAGGACCTACTAGTGGACACCACAGTACCACCACCGCGGTCAGGAAAGTGTGTGATGCAGGATTCTTCTGGCCCACCATATATAAAGACGCACATGCTTTGATGCAAGCATGCGATGCTTGTCAAAGAACCAGAAACATCTCAGCCAAGAATGAGGTGGCTCAAAAGGGAATTCAAATATGTGAAGTCTTTGATGTATGGGGAATAGACTTCATGGGCCCCTTTCCTAACTCATTCGGAAACAAGTACATCCTTGTAGTAGTCGACTACGTGTCTAAATGGGTAGAAGCACAAGCTCTTCCCACAAATGATACTCGAGTAGTTGTACGATTTCTGAAAAAGTAATTTTCACGTTTCAGTACTCCAAAAACCTTAACCAGCGACAGAGGTACTCACTTCTGTAATGGACAAACTCTTAGCACGATATGGAGTTCACCACCGATTGGCAACACCATATCACCCTCAGACTAGTGGGCAAGTAGAGTTCTCGAATCGAGGATTCAAAAGGATTCTAGAAAGAACTATAGGAATGAATCACAAAAATTGGGCAGAAAAGTTAGATGACGCTTTATGGGCCCTTAGGACAGCCTACAAAACCCCATAGGAACAGCACCTTTCAAACTTGTTTATGGGAAGACATGTCATCTACCCGTAGAACTAAAACACAAAGCTTAGTGGGCTCTAAGAGCTGTAAATTTTGATCTAACGTCTGCCGGTACAAACTGAAAAGATCAAATTCACGAGCTCGAAGAGCTAAGAACATTGGCCTATGAAAACTTCTGGTCTTACAAAGAGAAAACTAAACGTCTACACGACACCCATTTAAAAGGAAACAAAAAGTTTCAAGTTGGCGACTGAGTACTGTTATACAACATACATTTACGCCTTTTCCTAGGAAAATTGAAATCTCGCTGGACAGGTCCGTACATAGTTGAATCAGTTTTTGACTATGGGATAGTCGAGATCTCAAATTTTGAGGGGCCACAAGTTCAAAGTTAATTGCCATTGATTGAAACCGTACATCGATGGGCCATTGAGGATGTTTCGGAGGTAATAATCCACCAACCAAGAAGGGTCTGGTCAAGACTCTAGATTAACTAGGCCTTGTATATATATTCTACTAAAAAATTCAGTGTCTCAAAACACGGGGGCGTGCTCCTAGAAGCACGGTCCCGTGCCACAAAGTGCGGGCCGGAATCTTCGCTGCAAAAATCTCAGTCAGACTGGTTTGTAACAAAAGTGCTAGACCAAAAACACGGAGCCAGGCTTCACAAAGCACGGGGACATGTCTGACAACTGGTTGGCTACTAAAGGCACCTCTTACAAATGCATTCCTTGCACCAACCCAAACCAAAACACTCTCCCCTGAAACTGCAACATGCCTACTGAGATGAGCGAAACAATCCCCATCCCTTGTCAACCGAGGAACGAAACCCGACATGTATCAATAACCGAGCTTTTAATGAAACTTCAAGAACTCATCAAGTAACTCACCTAGATGAATCTCCTTGCGGAGACGCGTCTCATCCAACTCACCGAATCAGTGGAGAGTATGAAAATGGAGCTTCGAGACATTGACGAACAACTCCAGTTTCAAGTTCATCGTTTCACATATTTTCCTCCGCCTGGACCATTCGATGGAGTATAACCTTTTGGTGGGATATAGAGACACTAGTTTTTATGTTTTATGTGTAAACAAGTGCATTAGGCATAATGTTTTAGAACCCTCGGGCTTAACCCAAGCAAACTTTGTATTTTTAGGAAAACTGGGCTTATCCCGAATTTGTGTTTAGGACCTTTAAATTAATGAAAAAGTAATCTTAGGAATGTTCAAAATGTTCAATTAACCGTTAAACATCATCCCAAGAATTCCGGCTCTCGCGTTTTGTTGAAATATCAAAGAAATATTTCAGTGACAAAAAGCATGGGGTCGTGCTTCATAAAGCACAGGGCCGTGGTCACCTTAGAATCTTCAGCTTGATACGCGCTGACTCCGTACAATTCTCTGAATCAGAAACGTTTATTCCTCTAGCAGCACGGGGCCGTGCTTGACCAAGCACGGGGTCGTGCTCGACGTTCCAGTCTCTATATAATGCATGAAAAAACTCACTATTCAATTCATACCAAACAAAATTACTAAAATGGAAAACTAAAGGACAGAATGGAGGCCAATGAGAAAGAGCAAGAATGGTGATTCTTCCTCACAACTTGAGGAAGAAATCATCAAGCTCCAATGCATCGTAAGATACCAAGTCGAGAGTAACATCCAAACTGAAGCTCGCCTCATCGAGCTGACCAACAAAGTCAAACTACTTCGATTTAAAAATTTCCACATTGTGGATAGCCACAACAAAGATGTGGATTTCAAACTCAACTATCTTAACCGTGAGATCGCAAAGCTCGACAAAAAGCTTTCTGAACTCTTGGAGGCCAAAAGAGCCCCACCACACATTCAAGAATTGTTCGGGAATGGTGGTCGTTAGTAGTTTGTACCTTGTCTTGTCTTGTTAGGATTTGTTCCCGTTTAGGCTAGTTTTGTGTTTCTCGGTTCATGTTGTTTTTTTCCCTTGCAGTCTTTAAAAAATTAATGGATTCCAAAGACCCTGCATTTTATTCTTAACAATAATCTTCAGAGAAAATCAATTAAAATTAGACTATCACATTAAATAAACAGCGAACAAAGAAATACCTGACTGCTACCTGCAGCACGGTACCGTGCTTCCAAAAACACGGGGCCGTGCTTCTGTCTACTGTACAGTTACGTATTTTTCAATTAAAATAACATTTTCCAACCACTTAACCCTAAAAACCACTATGTTCCAAGACCGAAAACCGACGCCCTTTCACCAATTTCTCAAATCTTTTCCACAAATCTTCGATTTCCAACCAAAGGTATGTTAATTTGTCAAATCTATTGTTCAAATCCATCATTCTAGGTCTAAAATAAACCCTAAATCTCACTAATTGATACAATCGGGTCTAAACCCGAAAAATAGATGGGTTAATTGTTTAAATCTAGAATAGGGTCTTGTTAGATAGATTTGCACTAATGTTTTGTTAAGTAAATCCATATGACAACTTAAATCCGGGTGATGTTTGAAACCGGTTGGAATCTCAAGTTCGAGTCTTGAATATTGTAGAACTTGGATTAAAAACACGGGCTGTGCTTTACAAAACACGACCCGTAGCCACCCTCTGGTGAACAAAAAGTCAAAATCATAAACTGGTTAAACTACCAACGGCCCGAAGCACGGAACCTTGCTTTACAAAAACATGGGGTCGTGCTTCATAAAGCACGGCACCGTGGTTTTTCACACTGTTTTAAGCTTTCAGCAATTTTCGATTAAAATTGAACTAATCTGAGTACAAATTACAGATGGCTGAGTACGGTGATAACGAGCACGCTTTCCTTGTCTTCCACGAAGACACTGACAGAGATGAACGGGCCCGACAACGAATGGGCTACCTTAACAACTATCTGCCAGAAGCACATTTCTATGCTTGAAAAGACACACTAAAGCAAGTAAACCAAAGGGAGAGGTACAAAAAATTCGTAAAAGAGCCATGGGTGCGTGTTTTGAATCAAAAGGGTAAAGTGGTAGCCGAGCTGACCAAGGAGTTTTTAGCCCCGTTCTCCTTCAAGACGAGAAATTTTTCTATGTGGGACGGGGATGCTGTTGAGTTTAGGTGTGGGGGAGAGTGGTACATGACATCGGTCACCCAAATCAGGATCAATTTGGGTATTTACACGAGTGACGAGACTGACAAACCAATCTTGTACGAAGCTATGACTACATTTGGAGTTTAAGATACTGATGATGAAGCAGAAGCAGGTGATACCAGGAAACAAGCATGGGAACTACTGAGTTACGGGGATGAAGCCTACTGTGCCAGCAGCACAAAAAGCACCGCCCTACGTGACCCACTCATGAGATACATTCACCGACTGTTGAGCCACATGGTAACAGCACATGGTCAAAGTGAAGGAGTCGTGAATCTGAGGGATTAATGGGCCTTGTATTGCATCAAAAATTACATAGCTTGCAACATCACTTATCTGTTTTATCATATTTTCGGAACCAATGCAAATGCAAAGAGCCGAAATACCCTGATTTTTGGTGGTCCATGGATCTACAAGCTTTACAAAGTTTACCGTGCAGACACAGAGGGTACCCGAAGCCCAAACCCGATCGCACTCAGCCTCAGCTATTGTCTCAGCATGCAAATGGTCAAACAGGTCAGTCGGAACCCAAAAATATGGAGGTTTCAGGATGCCCTAAACCAGATCTGGGATCCTGAGGACCCGGCTGAGATAATGATCCAAGTTGTACTAGAAAGGAGAGGAGGATCACCACCCCGACAGACCCGCCGTCGCACTTACAGCCAGCAGGGAGGCCCATCATCGTCAGGAGCCGGCCCCAGCTCAACACACCATAGCTAGTACTCATTTGAGGGCCTATACGGGCTCATTGACCAGTTCCAGACTCACACTACCGCCTCTTTGACAGGTTAATAAGACAAATTGCTGACTCTGATGCACATTGAGCAGCAGAATATGCAGAGACGAGGCGAGAGATTGACTGTTTGGGTGAGCTCATGGACAGGCAGTGGGGACCTTTCGAACCAGATACGGGTAACTGACGAGCAGCGGCACTGGTAGGTCTGGTATAGGTATGGGTCAGGGTGGTAGTACTTTTATGACATTATTATCGTGTTTGTTTTAAAAAATTTACTTTCTGTTATTTGGTTGTTTGTTTATTTGGATACTTATTATGGCCCTGCATGCCAAGACACTTTATTAGGTACTTATTTAGCCCGTGTGGGTAGGATGTGGAGGATTCCATAGCCAATTTTCAGTAGTATTATGCTTGGTTGTTTGTGGTTGTTTGCAGTTTTAAATTATCCATGTACAAAATAGGAAAACAGACGAAAAACAAGGGACGTTCTGTCAAAATTTCGTTAACCCGTAGGGAAGTTCCTTTCCATTTTACCCACCATACTTATTTTGAATCTTAATGTTTTTATGAATCTTTTCACATTGAGGATAATGTGATATTCAAGTGTGGAGAGGGGAATTACTTGACTAATTGTAAGATTCTCTAATAACAAAATTTTTTGTAGCAAACAAAGACTATTTTTATAACAAAACCAAAGAAAATCCAAGAAAATTTTTGCAAATAACCAACTAATCTATTATAACAAAAAAAGTGAAAATAGTAAAAAGAAGTTTTGTAATATTGAGAATAAATTTATGCAAAATATAGTGTTTATACCCAATCCCTCCGTTACTGTGAGATAAACCTCATGCCATATAAATCCAAGAACTTGTCACAATTATTCATTTCAAGACCGCACGAAGCGTTGTATAAGGATGAAGGTAATATTATCACAATTCCCTCAAACCATTCTCCAAATTACAAAACCCAAAAACCTTACAAAACCTTACCACTTTATCTATCTCACTGGTAAAATACAACACTGGTATTTTACCGGCAGACCCAAAAGAACTGGAAATGCATTCTTTCGGTTTCAATTTCCTTTGCTGCATACATTCGCAAAACCTAGGTTGCCTCCAGAACTTAAGGAGAGAATTTTTCTCTTTAGCAATGAGGTGAGGAAAATGTGGCACCAAGATGAACAAAGGCCACCATTTTTGGAGCTTCCAAAAGTGCAATGAAAAGAAGAGCAAAACGATATGAACGATGCTTAAGATGCGGAAACTGGTCCCACGAAGGAAGACGTATAAAAGTCAAATTCAGTCTCAACATGAATATACCAAACTAATGAGTATGGGGGCTATTAGGCTAAAAGCCGAATGATCCATTGGAGTTGGGAGTTATGTTCAGAGCAGGATTGAGGAAGAACTGATCCACATCCTCGACAAAACTGATCTTGAAGATCTGACCTTAAAAGAGTCACTAGGTTTGTTTAATATATATATATATATATATATATATATATATATATATATATTTATATATATATTCGGGAGAAAAGAAGCTAACCATAAAGAGATCTTAAGATTCCCGACAGTCAGCAGAAGTCGTATTTACCATCCCAATCTTCATCAACCTAAACCCCTGAACCATCATAAAATACTAAATCCCTACTCAAAGAAAACAAACCCATATTACCTTCTAATCTATGCAATCCTTCAAAAAGGTGGAGATTTGAACTTGTTACAAGTTTATTTATCGCATGTTACATTTTAGCTAAGAGTGTTCACATACATACATCACAGGTATGATCAGATATAAAACCGAGTGTGAGTGAACACTGTGAGAACATAATGTTTTGCATAAATAGAAGCTCATAAAAACAAATCACCTTTTTATATCACTACATATATTCCTATGATCAAAGGTTGGTTATTTTGTTCCCATTTTCTTGAAACTCTTTTGGGGATGATTAACTTATGGTCCTAACTTGCTATTTTTAGAGAATATTTTACAAGTAGATTTCTTGAGGACAAGCAAGGTTCAAGTGTGGGGAATGTTTGATGTACATAAAATTATACATCTTTTTAGCATCAAATAATCTCTAAAAACTACAACTTCTATCAAATAATATAGCTCAGAAGGCTACTTATCACATTAAAATGAAATTTTAGGTAAACCAAGCCTTAAACGAAGAAACAAGTGAAAAGATGAAGAAAAATGAAAGAAAACCCAAGAAAAACCTCGATCACGCCCCCATGCTGCAAGAACCACGCCCCCGTGTTTCTGAACACAAGAAAAGACAAATACTGGACACAAAAGCACGAGGCCGTGCTCAATAAACCACGGGGCCGTGGTCACATTTTAGATAAGACAAAAAGATTTAGCACATGTCATTAAAAAGCACGGGGTCGTGCCTCAGGAAGTACGCCCCCGTGGTGAGTCATCATGTACGATCTAACAGCATTTAATGCGACTGGACACGTGGACACGGGGTCGTGCCTCTCACTCCAGACTGCCTAAAAATAGAGGCTTGAAGAAAAGTGGGGTGCTTGAAGAAAATCTCTAAACGGGTTTCTCTTATAAAACACCCACATTACACTCATATTGAAGATCTTGTGAGGAGTTTGATGGCTTGGAGGTTATCATCATCATCCATCATCACCATCATCATTATCATGCATCATCATCATCATTAAGAAGGAAGATTCATCCACATTTTGCAATTATCACTTTAACCCAATACATCAAGGTTGATGAATAATAATCATTCATGTTAACTCATGGTCTTGGAAACAAGAAATGGTAAACAGAATACTTTGGTAACTTATTCAAGATAAAGCATGAATTCTTATGTTGTACTTAGAAATGATGAGATATAAGTTAGGATCTATTTCTCTAGTTTTGATAACTCTAAAATAACATTGTTAACATGATTGCTTAGGTTATCATGCTAGTTAAAGAAATCATATGTTAAAAGGATTGTGTAATTATAACCTAATTAAATAAACCAAGGGGAGGTTGTGTGGGTTAACTACAACCACTCGAAGTTGTTAGGATTGGTATTTGAGAAATCGATGTCAATCCTAATCATTCTACTATACCAAACTGCTTTTCTACTTAAATTGACATTCTCGTGGTAGCATGACATTAGGAAAGGATGGACTTTAAAATGCGCATGCTACTTGTTTGAACCTCAGATCTGAGTATAATTACCAATTCAGATCTAATATACGTTAATACGATTACTCGGATCTAGTTCATTGATTACTCTTAATTAGGTTGCTATATATATTATATTAGTTGTAGTTTGAGTATTATGTATATATTATATGAAGTTTTGATCGAGAGAGAATCGGACAGAGTGTTGTTACGTTAAAACCAAAACTTAAATTACTCTGAGGTATGAACCTCTATTTATAGAAGATGGAGCTAATTGGTTACACATTCCGTAACGAATTAGACTCCACTTCGTTACATTACAACCAAAGACAAAATAAATAACGAACTACATCCCATTTGTTAAACATCCTTAACGAATGGGAGGAACATTAACTTAACAGTCTAGTTCGTTAAACACCCTTAACGAACTAGACTTACTTCAATGAACTGGACTATAATATTAATAACTTGTATATTTTAATAAGAAAGACAAAACAATAAATACAAAGACTCGAGACGCAAAACCGTGCACTAACAGACACCCCCTCGTCTTGAGCTCTTTGTCTCTTACCTTATTTGAAGCGCTTCGTCTGCCAGTCCCGACAACTGTGAATTCCAAACTCATGACACACACGAACGACACGTTGAAACTGCATCGCTCGGTCATAGTTTTCATGGCGCTCTATCAATATCTTATTCTTGAATAGCATGTCATTGTCAGTCTCAGTCAATTTACGAGCCACGTTGGATCAATAACTTTAATCAGATCGCTCATTAAACCCTTTCCCAGAACAATAACGGCCTCGCCAGAACGATTGTCATAATACCAACGGTTGAAAGATAAATACATGTGTTGATTAAGCGTCTTGACTGCTACACGCTTCATCATCTTTGGCGATTTAACTTTAAGCACGAGCTTCCTCCAACCCGTTCTTGAATCTATCTCGCCAATACATCCCTGATTGGAATCTGCGGCTTAAAGAACTTAAACCCATGATTGACCTCGACGAGCAAATGTTTATGAAAAAATTCTGCTCGACGATTTCCACCACGGTTCATGAAAGATCGACACGCGAGGGTCCGAACATCCCATCGCGGTAATGAGAGAACGTCAGTAATGTTTTCACAGTACTGGACGTCGTTCTCCCATTTAACTATGCAGACCTTTAAATTAGAATCGTAAAGCCATGAAATAATGTCACCTCGCAATTTGGACACGGCTTTAAATGAAGTCATTTTATTAGTTTGAGCACATGCAACAGCTTCCCCTTTCAGCTCTTTATCGACGTATCTGTACGCATCAATAATCTTATGTGCCCGCTTGCTCCTGTACTTGAACCATTCAACAATATCATCAACGGATGGATCAGGCTTTGAATCAAATCTTGCCCTTTGATACTTTCTCCAAATTATCTCTGGCTGCTTTGAAGTTTTCTTCAGTAAATACAGGAGCACCCTGATCAACGTTTGGTCGTTGAAATAGATCAGGGTATTCCTCAGCCGTCACGTCCTCAATCTCAATCTCTTCATTTTAATAAATAAATGATGTGTTCATCTGAATTGTTGGATCATTCAAAATATCCTCGTCATTCTCAACCTCCACATCATTCTCAGTCTCTAACACGTTCAGCTCATCTTCATTCAAACCCAGCAGTATAGAGATCTACTCTCGTGTTAAGGACCTTTCCACAAACTGTCCCACTTTTATTTCATCAGCATTCACAATGCTTCTGACCACCCCCGTATCATCAATAAATATAATAGTATTAGCCTTTATCGACTCAATTGGCTTAGCATTCATCCAATCTTGATAAACAACCAAATGTTTATCACCATTACTAGAAACCCCGCTCATACCTGCACCGGAGGATGAGCCGTGAGTTTGTTTCGGCTCACTACCCCCTGCACCTGACTTATATGGATCTTCATCATCATTTCTGAGCTTCTTTAATTCATCTTCTTCACATGTAAGCTGCAGAATTATATCCTCTTGTTCTTTTATCTTCACCCCCTGAGACGTAACAATCTCACGGAGGGCTTTAGTCTCCTTTTGGTAGAAAGAGACATAGCTCATCAGCTTTCTTTGATTTTCCATCATACGATCTTGAGCCATACGATCAGCAACCATCTGATTCTCATATAGATGAACCAAACTTAAAAGCATGTTCATCTGACTCTCATGTGGCATAGCATGAAAAGATGCAGGAATCGGCCGAACAGGACCTTGTGGACGATTAAGTTTCATTAATGAGATATCCATATGTAGCGGAGGCATCATCGTCGGTGTTGGTGAAACCACCGATTTAGCAGTAGTAGGCCTTGGCAATGTAGATAGGACGGATTGTGGAATCATGCCAAACCTAGGATCCGATGTGAGCGTATTCGTCCATGTGAGTTCCGGGGTGCTAGTAGTAAGTGGCACCACCGGTCTTTGAATAACAGACGATCTTGGAGGCTAAACTCCAAAAGATACACCAGCTCCTGTAGTCACCCGACGTTTAGATGGCTCACCGCTAGCCACCTCCTTTCCTTTTCTTTTACGTTGAGCAGCTTGAACAGCAGCTGCCTCAACCGCAGCTTGAGCAGCATCTGCCTCAACCTCAGCTTGTCGTTGACCCGCATCACCACCATCACCATGATTACCATCGTTCCCACCTGGACCCTCTTCACGCTCAAAATCCGAATCGTCATGGATCTAGCGATCATTAGAAGGACATACATAATTTGGATCAACCAGATGACCAATCAATCTCTTTGTTCTTCGATGTGGATCCTGCCAGTAAATCTTCATTCTTCTGACAGTATCGGCATTCATATGTTCTAGTGGAAACACATCATCCTATATTGTCTGATCAATCACAAGATCTGGAATCAGGTCTTGGACAATAAGCTGAATAAACCGAGGATACATTAAGAATTTCTTGCATCTATTCATCACAAGACAATTCTCCTTGAGATGATAAAGATGATCTCAGAAAAATTAAAGGGATTGTTTAAAATCAATGCTACGAAAGCAAATTGTAACATGACGCGACACTCATCAAAGCCGCCCTTCCGTCGACCAAGGCAGTGTATTAGAATATGCAGCAAATACTTGTATGTTGGACACAAGTAGGCCTTGTTACACATGGACTTGCCCAAATCACTAGAATAAAATACACGAGCAAATAAACCTCGAATCAAACTCCGATCAAAATCACATGGGTTATTCATAGTATATGTACAATGTAGCACTCGTCTAATTACACCAGGAGTAATAGTAATAGACTTCCCGTTGATGATAGCTACAATGTCATTCTCAGATTCAATGTAGCGTGCTGAGTTCCAGAATTGAAGGTTGATACTGAAATGCACAGTAGGATTGGCAGAGATGGCATAATAAATGACAGAGCGTCTGAGATAAGTCAATAAATCACCAAACACGTCTTCGTCAGCAAAGTTCGTACCGACAAAAGCACAAATGCTATGCTTTTTGTCGTACGACAACAGAGAGAGAACTTGTTCTTGTTGTTGCGGTTGTTGTTGTTGTGGCTCAGCAGCAGGAGGAGCTTGAACATTCTCATCATCCATAACTAAAACATACATAAGAACCCGAGATTTAGTAAACACAAAAATTAAATAAGTATAATATTAATATGAATAATATTTCTAAACTTTTAATTTTGTAATAACTTCAATTATGTCATTCTTTCACTAGTCTGATTCGTTATAACGAAATGGTGGTTCGTTATAGCGAATTGACTAATTCGTTATCAAGTAAATAATACAAATTAGGTCTAACGAATCAAGAGTGAAAGAATAAGGAATTAAAACTTGATTCGTTATAAATTATGATGAACATACTGATTCGTGTGACCATTGTAACGAATTGGACACGAATTAGTTCCAATTCGTCACATCATAACGAATAGCCCTTAAAAGGCTTAATGTTTAACTAATTAAGGTCCAAGTCAAAATTGGCAAGAACAGCAAAGGTTAAAGTTGCAATCTGAATTCAATTCGCATATAATTAACGATGTAAGGCCAAATGAATGATCTCAAGGATCTCGGAAACACATCGTATTATGATTTTTATTGTCCATTTGGACCAAATCATGGTTTAACGTAGATAAATGGTAGGTCATATAGATAACTTAAAACCGATTACATAATCGATCAATTAACCCTTAAGATGTTCATTAAAATTGACGAAAAGCATTACGGAGTAATCACCTTTACCTTACGAATCTTAAACACGAATCAGAATAAGGTATAGTGATGGTCAGATTTTCTGACGAAATTTTGCCAGAGTAACGGTGTATAAAGAAGAAGAAGAGGAATAGTGAAGACGAATGGATTTCACTCTTCCCTATAAGTAACAACTTGGCACCGTTTTCAATACAACGAATCATCTAATTCATTTGAATTTTGAAATAATGAATCAGGTGAATCGTTATCATTAAGTTACACATGGCACACTAATTAAATTTAATCATTAAAAACCTTAACACGAATTAATAATGAATTAACAGTAATTCGTACTTGTTCGTGCTTGATTCGTTAAGTTATGTATAATGAACTAAAGGTCATTCGTTACAGAGTGGCGGAAGCGAATTAGGTTAACGAATGGAAATGTAATTCGTTGTAAATGACCCCAATTCGTTATTCATAAATAACGAACAAGATTTATATAACTTTAAATTGAATAATTAAATCAATTAAACAAAAAGTATTTAAAGAAAATTCAAAATAATAAATCAACGAAATCCCGTATCCCGATGAGCAAACAAATTATTAATATTTACCGTATTTGATAAACGGTTAACTTGTTTTACGATCAAACACATAACTTAAAAGAATTAAATAATATTTTAAACGAAAAAGAAAAATCTTTTTGGTATTTTGCATTTTTGTTTCAAATTATTTACAACTAAACTATCCGAAAATAAAACATAAAAGCATAAAAAATGTTTTTGTGTTTTTGTATGAATTTTTTTTAAAGCAATACATATTTTTGGATTTTTGGTGAGTTTAAGCAGAGAATCATATTGACCAAATTGCCCTTCTATCAAAGTTTTATATTTCAGCGATATTGTGACTGGCGTTAAGTCAGTCATTGATATTGTTGTTCACTTAATTCTTATAACAAACTTTCAAGTGTTTTTGTGATATTATTAATGTTCAATTAGAGCACATAATATCATAAACTATCAGCCTCTAATCTCGGTTCAAGCTTAATTTGATTTTTATCAAATCACCCCAACTTGACTTAAACCATTATAATGCCGATCAAAATTTGAATATATAGAAATATTTTAGCAATGCATTAAGTTTCCTTTACTGCGAGTGAGTATGCACGAGTCCATTTGTCGGCTTACATACATTGTATCACTTGGGGTCCGTTTCTTACTAGTATTGAGATGCGCGCAAGGGAGGAACCAATGTATGACTAACAGCGGATTTTGATCAAGTCAGTAATTTAGTTTGTACGATGTACATCGGTGATCAAGTTTAATGACTTTGGGTTTGCTCTAAAGGAGATAGAAATATTCATGGAAATGAATACCCAAATGATTAAGCCGCATAAAGACTCACATTGTCCAGAAACGTAACGCTTGTTATTTGCTTTATTTTATTTTTGGTGATCAGACAAATACAAGGCTTGAGTATGACAGGCTATTACATTTCTGCCATCCTTACCGAGATTTTTGGTAGAGACTAACACCTCTTTCAATGTGGCGTTTCTTTATGTTTATATCACATACTTTACTCTAACGGCTTATTCAAGACATATCAATGCACCAATGCAATTAAGCACTCAGTCTTTTAAGCTTATTTATTTCTGGATATGGGGTCAAATGATCAATGTACTATTATTTTCTCTTTTTGCTTCAAAACTCAATTTTTAATGAGCATAAAAATAAATTCAATCGCCCCAATCACTTTTACTCTATAGATTAATGGGTATCCTATAAAACTACAAGTAGATAACAGGACCAAAACATGCAAGCATGTTCCACAAACTTAAATAACTGACATAATTTTCAGCGAACTTATGCAAAAATCTTTTTGGATTTTCTCTTTACATACATAAAAACACAATCTTTTGTCTTTTTCAATTTTTATAAAAACAAATTAAAACTTCACAATCTTTTTGGCTTTTTCGGATTTTTTCTATACATACGAGAAACTCACAATCTTTTTTGTTTTTTTTCAAAATTTTCAGAACAAAAAGGCACAATATTTTTTTTTAGATTTTCAAATGTTTTGGGTTTTTTCCCTTTACTAACTGAAATCACAATATTTTTGTATTTTTTCACCCTTAAAACCCAAAACATAAAAAAAAATAAAACAAAAATAAAGTAAAATAAACAAAGCAAGTTAAGATAGTTATCCTTCTTGAAGGACATCAAAAAGTGTCTTCAGACCGTTTAAACCAAGTAAAAAATTAAAAACGAGTTTTTGTCAAATGCCTTGGTAAACAAATCTGCTCGTTGAAAATCCATGTGCACTTTTCCGATATCGATTAGTTTCTTTTCAAAACAATCTCTTATGAAATGATATCGAATCTCAATATGTTTAGTTTTAGAATGTTGCACAGGATTTTTGGTGATACTGATTGCAACAAAGTAATCAATAAGATTGGGAGTAGTAAGAAACTTCAAACCATAGTCACGTAGATGTTGTTGTATCCACAGAACCTACGAATAGTAACTCGAGTCTGCCACGTATTCTACCTCTACGGTTGAAGTTGAGGACCGTTGTCTGCTTCTTACACTGCCAGGAAACAAGCTTGCTTCCCAGAAATTAACAACCCGCTGAAGTTGATTTAAAGTTAATCTTGCATCCTCCATAATCCGAATCGGAAAACGCAGTGAGTTCAAAGTTATCGTCCTTGGAATACCATAACCTGATGTCAGGATTACCCCTTAGATACTGAAGTATACGTTTAACCGCTGCCATGTGAGTCACTCGGGGACTTGATTGGTACCTAGCACACAAACAAACTGCAAACATAATGTCAGGTCGAGAAGCAGTTAAATACATTAAAGAACCAATCATAGCACGATAAAAGGTAGGATCAACGGTATCCTCTAATTCATCTGGTGATAAATTGTGACCAACGGGGAGAGGAGTTGAAGGGGTTTTTTTCGGCAGTTATCTTGAATCGGCTCAATATGTCATTCACATATTTTTTCTGATGAATGAAGATTCCTTTGTTAGACTGGTGAACCTGCAACCCTAAGAAAAATTTCATCTCTCCCATCGAGCTCATCTCGAATTCGTTTGCATAGACTTCTCGAAATCCTTACACAGCTTGTCGTTTGTTGAGCCAAAGATAATGTTGTCGACATATATCTGCACGAGGAGCAGATCATCACCAAAAGATTTATAAAAGAGAGTGCAGTAAACAGTTCCCCTCTTGAAGCCGTTATTAGTCAAATGGTCGGCAAGCGTGCCATACCAAGCTCTCGGTGCTTGATAGAGACCATACATAGCCTTGTTTTAATCGGTAAACTCGGTCCGGATAATCAGGATCCTCAAAGCCAGGAGGCTGTAAAACAAACACTTCTTCATGCAATTCTCCGTTGAGAAACACACTCTTCATATCTATCTGACAGACTTTGATATTCTTATATGCTGCATAGGCCAAGAAAATACGTATAGCTTCCAATCGAGCGAAAGGAGCATATACTTCGGTGTATTCTACGCCTTCTTGCTGATGAAAGCCCTGAACAACAGGTCGAGCTTTACACTTAAATACCCACTTCATAGGGATCAACTTCTTCACTCTTGCAGGTTTATCAATAAGATCCCAAACACCCAATCTTTGAAATTGTTGCAGTTCTTCCTGCATTGCTTCTACCCAAGATGGATCAGCGAGAGCCACACGAACATTTGTTGGTTCAACTTGAGAAAGAAAGCTAGTGCATTTTAGCCAGATTTATCACCCCGGAAGTGTGCATAGCAACATAAACACATAAAATATGATCATCACTAGAAGATGCAATCTGATGACGTGTTTGCACACCTACATCAAGATAACCAATGATGTTTTCTTGTGGATGATAGGAATGAATCCTAAGAGTCGGATTTCCAGGCACAACAACCGTTTCATATAAGTTAGTGATATGTTCCTCAGCATCATGAGATGATTCACCAGTCTCATGTGTTTTAAGAAGAGGAGCTGAGGAGGAATCAACAAAATGACCATCATCAGATGAGATCGAAATCACATCAGATGTATCAGGGAGATCATTTTGAGAAGCATCAACATAAATAGGGACTATGGCGGTCCCGTAAATATCGCTCACACTCTCAATCAAGTCATAACTCACACAATCAATGTCTCAACAAGAGAGTTAATGACGGGTTGCTAATTTGGGTAAGAAATCTGTTTGTTAACGGCGGAATCAGATACAAATAGAGTTGTTGCTTAAGGATTAATAAATGTAACAGACACAAACAATCACTCTAAAGATTTCCATTTATATAAATGATTCATACAAATGTTAATCAATTAGGGTTTCTTGTTTGGAAAGTATATCCGTACATTCCTAAGACAGCCATCACACTTTTATCAGGAAATATTCGATTAGGTCTGAAAAGTGTAAAGGTTGCTGTCTATCCGTCCGTCTCTTCTGGAGGCGTGCCCTAAATTATTCTATTTATAGGTCTGCCACCATTTGACAGCTGTCATTCCTTCTAAAAAACCCTAATGATTAGTACATAATCAAATTACATATTCAAAACTATACTAAGTGTAAAAACAGGTCTTCCGAGTAGACTTTGTGCTATTTGTCTTCTCCGAGTAAGCTTCGTGCCTTTTTGTCTTTAACAAGTAGACTTGGTAACCTTGAAGTGTGCTCGGGAACAGTTCTCCGGGTAGACTTTACTTAGAGTATTTTCCTTAGAAAATACTCATCTAACAGACTTCAATCTTCTTAACCATAGCAAACTTTGCTCTATATGGTCCTACGAGCAAACTTGTTCTTCAGAGGTCCTTTCAACTCTTTGCTATAGAATAACTTATTGGCAAAGCAAAGTATGCTGGTAACACTGTAGCAAGATATGAGTTGAACCTTCCCCGATGAGTCTTTAGGATAATTCTTTATCAACATTCATCAAGCATGCTCGGACCACTGTTTATTAATGAATACCTTGCTAGATCTTCCAAGTACTTGGCTTCAAAAACTTGGTTTAGCCAAGGGTTTGCTAGTAAACAAACTGTGCTCGGCTAGAAGAACATTTTTGCTAGATGAAGTGAACCCTGCTCGGATTAACACTAAAGAAGACTTCAAGAAGTTAACTCTGCCTGATAGGCAAAATATCATGCCCGGCCAAGTAAAACCCTGCTCGGATGTCCAAGTGTTCTCGGTTCCATACTTCGCGATTTCTCAGGAGGTTTGAGAAGATTATAATCTTCCTTATACTTCTTTTAGGTCAAATCTTTGACTCAACAATCTCCCCCTAGATTGGAACACCTCAGCTGACCCAAAACATCTCTAAGGTTACATACACTTAGTCAAAATACAAATCAAATCAAAATAAAATTACATATTCATAAGTCAAACTGTTACATATTCAAAATTCTGTCTGTAGACATTACAAAGCAAAACCTATTTTAAGAATTATCTTCTTTCTGCATTGTGGGCTGCTTGTCTTCTTTCAACAAGAACTGTTCCTGCTCTTTACCGGAAGATGGAAAGTATCTGATAGTGAGGGTGGTTTTCTGGAATTGTCAATCCAACAATGTCCCTCAGATCTTCCCTATGCAAATAAGTC
This sequence comes from Bidens hawaiensis, assembly GCF_021521415.1. Taxonomy (NCBI): domain Eukaryota; kingdom Viridiplantae; phylum Streptophyta; class Magnoliopsida; order Asterales; family Asteraceae; genus Bidens; species Bidens hawaiensis. The sequence continues at coordinate 1,138 of NW_027494653.1, read as the reverse complement.
AGGTCTTTATCAGTTCTGATGATTCCCAAGATGAGTCCATCTGAATTTCGTAAAATATAGTGGCCTTCATTTTCCTTGTATTCAACCATTGTAATTCGACCATTCTTATGGACTTCATAGTTGGGACGAGTCATTCTTCGTCCAATGCTGATGCATGTGTTCATATTTGACAGAGGATTTCTGTTTCTGACTTTTGAGACAAAGTCATGCTCAACATTTTCTTATGTTCCTCATCCTTGTTGCTCTTCTTGTCTTCTCATACTTTGTTAAGTTCCACTTCTTCTTTTGATTAAGAAGTGGGTACCCCTTTTTCAGCTTCACTTCTCAGGTACTTTGAGAGCTCATTTTGTTGTCTTCCGGCCAACTTTCTGGTATCATGATAGTCATACAGATAAAGTTTGGCCATGGCTTCAAGTTGTTCCCTTGTATAATCAGAAAAATCATCTCTGAATATAATGTCTCTCAACTGTCATCTCCGTATTATCACTTTCAAAGATTGTGAGACTGAGTCATAGTATAGAGTCATAGGTAGATCCACATCAGATTGTGGTCTTGACTCTCTTTGGGTTCCTGCTCTGCTTGACTCACCTCTACTTGTTGAGGCATGTATTATTGAAGCAGAGGGCCAAGTTGGGATAGACTTCATCGGTTTAGTAGGCCCCAATACTCCAAATGTCTTTTTGTGCATAGCAACAATCCTCTAAGCAGGTAAATTAATCAACTCACCAAGATTTTCTTTACCCTCTTTTGAACAACCTTGTAATCATTTCCATAATCCTATCATCATGGAGTTGTCCAGCCGGTACAAATCTACCTCCAATAAAACTCCTTGGGGTTTACACCCTCTCGCAACACTTTTCACATTCATCCTTTTTTCATAAAGAAGAGTTCCTTGAGTTGTGCTTTAACCAATTTATCAAATACTTTCTCATTCATTCCCTTTTGATTTACCATTATATTGCTTAATATCTGAATCATCTCATCATTTTCCCATGGATCTATGGGTTTATCCACAGGTTCATCTTTGACTTCCACTGGGATTGAGGTCTCTTGAGTTTCTGCTTTCTTAGATTTAGTTTCAGCCCTTTGTTTCTCTCTTAATGTCATGATCCTTCTTTTCTTGAGAGATGGTTCCTTC